>NW_027208514.1:0-56184 GCF_027789765.1 Dendropsophus ebraccatus | reverse complement strand
TGACTGTGCCACGCCTGCGGGGGTGTGGTCCGCTCCTGGTCACTAGTGGTTGGACTTAGTGTAGGGACCCAATGTGTATCAGATACTGCATACGGCGCGTACATGGGGCAGTGGGGCTTGAATGAATTCCTACAGAATTCTGATTTTTTTTTGTGCAGCGGAGGTACTCGTATCCACTCCATAAGTGTGAGGTGCAGCACTCTTTTCTTCCTAGAACCGTCTTTTTGTTTCTCTCTATTTTCTCCGGTTTTTGCACTCCTCCCTGGTGAGCCCACATGACCGAAATTAGCGGGGACACCTGAGTGCTCTGGTTTTAATCCCTCCTGTGCGTCCATTTCCTATCTTTGATAGCTATGGAGTGCATACCTTATCCAGAACTTGTTCTGTTTGGGGGCAGCTTCCTCCCGCCTTGGTGCTGGCTGGGTTTTGGTGTGGCTTTTTGGGTCTGGTCCTGTGGCATGGGGGTTGCAGGGCCGTTCCATGGCCTCCCTTCCCTGACTGTGCACGCCTGCGGGGGTGTGGTCGCTGACTGGCACAGTGTGGACTTAGTGTAGGGGACCCATGGTATCAGATACCTGCACGCGGTACATGGGCAGTGTGGCTTGATCAATTCACATACAGAATTCTGATGTTTTTATGCAGCCGAGGTACTAGTATCAGCCATAGTGTGAGTGCAGCACTCTTTTTTCTTCCCTGAACCGTATTTTGTTTCTCTCTTTTCTCCGTGTTTTGCACTCCTCCTGGTGAGACCCACATGACCGCAATTAGCAGGAGACACCTGAGTGCTCATGGTTTTAATCCCTCCTGTCTGTCCCATTCTATCTTTGATAGCTATGGTGAGTGCAATACCTTATCCAGACTTGTGCTGTTTGGGGCAGCTTCCTCCGCCGGTGGTGCTGGCTGGGTTTTGGTGTGGCATTTTTGGGTCTGGTCCTGTGGCATGGGGGTTGCAGGGCCGTTCCATGGCCTCCCTTCCCTGACTGTGCACGCCTGCGGGGGTGGTGGTCGCTGACTGGCACAGTGTGAACTTAGTGTAGGGACCCATGGTGTATCAGATACCTGCACGAGGTACATGGGGGCAGTGTGGCTTGATCAATTCACATACAGAATTCTGATGTTTTTTATTCAGCCGAGAGGTACTAGTATCAGCCATAGGTGTGAGGTGCAGCACTCTTTTCTTCCCTGAACCGTATTTTGTTTCTCTCTTTTCTCCAGTTGTTTTGCACTCCTCCTGGTGAGACCCAATGACCGCAATTAGCAGGATACACTGAGTGCTCATGGTTTTAATCCCTCCTGTCTGTCCCATTCTATCTTTGATAGCTATGGTGAGTGCAATACCTTATCCAGACTTGTGCTGTTTGGGGGCAGCTTCCTCCGCCGGTGGTGCTGGCTGGGTTTTGGTGTGGCATTTTTGGGTCTGGTCCTGTGGCATGGGGTTTGCAGGGCCGTTCCATGGCCCTCCCTTCCCTGACTGTGCACGCCTGCCGGGGGTGGTGGTCGCTGACTGGCACAGTAGGGACTTAGTGTAGGGACCCATGGTGTATCAGATACCTGCACGAGGTACCATGGGGGCAGTGTGGCTTGATCAATTCACATACAGAATTCTGATGTTTTTTATGCAGCCTAGAGGTACTAGTATCAGCCATAGGTTGAGGTGCAGCACTCTTTTTCTTCCCTGAACCGTATTTTGTTTCTCTCTTTTCTCCGTGTTTTGCACTCCTCCTGGTGAGACCCACATGACCGCAATTAGCAGGAGACACCTGAGTGCTCATAGTTTTTAATCCCTCCTGTCTGTCCCATTCTATCTTTGATAGCTATGGTGAGTGCAATACCTTATCCAGACTTGTGCTGTTTGGGGGCAGCTTCCTCCGCCGGTGGTGCTGGCTGGGTTTTGGTGTGGCATTTTGGGTCTGGTCCTGTGGCATGGGTGTTGCAGGGCCGTTCCATGGCCTCCCTTCCCTGACTGTGCACGCCTGCGGGGGTGGTGGTCGCTGACTGGCACAGTGTGGACTTAGTGTAGGGACCCATGTGTATCAGATACCTGCACGCGGTACATGGGGCAGTGTGGCTTGATCAATTCACATACAGAATTCTGATGTTTTTTATGCAGCCGAGAGGTACTAGTATCAGCCATAGGTGTGAGGTGCAGCACTCTTTTTCTTCCCTGAACCGTATTTTGTTTCTCTCTTTTCTCTCGTGTTTTGCACTCCTCCTGGTGAGACCCACATGACCGCATTAGCAGGAGACACCTGAGTGCTCATAGTTTTAATCCCTCCTGTCTGTCCCATTCTATCTTTGATAGCTATGGTGAGTGCAATACCTTATCCAGACTTGTGCTGTTTGGGGGCAGCTTCCTCCGCCGGTGGTGCTGGCTGGGTTTTGGTGTGGCATTTTTGGGTCTGGTCCTGTGGCATGGGGGTTGCAGGGCCGTTCCATGGCCTCCCTTCCCTGACTGTGCACGCCTGCGGGGGTGGTGGTCGCTGACTGGCACAGTGTGGACTTAGTGTAGGGACCCATGTGTATCAGATACCTGCACGCGTACATGGGGCAGTGTGGCTTGATCAATTCACATACAGAATTCTGATGTTTTTTATGCAGCCGAGAGGTACTAGTATCAGCCATAGGTGTGAGGTGCAGCACTCTTTTTCTTCCCTGAACCGTATTTTGTTTCTCTCTTTTCTCCGTGTTTTGCACTCCTCCTGGTGAGACCCACATGACCGCAATTAGCAGGAGACACCTGAGTGCTCATGGTTTTAATCCCTCCTGTCTGTCCCATTCTATCTTTGATAGCTATGGTGAGTGCAATACCTTATCCAGACTTGTGCTGTTTGGGGGCAGCTTCCTCCGCCGGTGGTGCTGGCTGGGTTTTGGTGTGGCATTTTTGGGTCTGGTCCTGTGGCATGGGGGTTGCAGGGCCGTTCCATGGCCTCCCTTCCCTGACTGTGCACGCCTGCGGGGGTGGTGGTCGCTGACTGGCACAGTGTGGACTTAGTGTAGGGACCCATGTGTATCAGATACCTGCACGCGGTACATGGGGCAGTGTGGCTTGATCAATTCACATACAGAATTCTGATGTTTTTTATGCAGCCGAGAGGTACTAGTATCAGCCATAGGTGTGAGGTGCAGCACTCTTTTTCTTCCCTGAACCGTATTTTGTTTCTCTCTTTTCTCCGTGTTTTGCACTCCTCCTGGTGAGACCCACATGACCGCAATTAGCAGGAGACACCTGAGTGCTCATGGTTTTAATCCCTCCTGTCTGTCCCATTCTATCTTTGATAGCTATGGTGAGTGCAATACCTTATCCAGACTTGTGCTGTTTGGGGGCAGCTTCCTCCGCCGGTGGTGCTGGCTGGGTTTTGGTGTGGCATTTTTGGGTCTGGTCCTGTGGCATGGGGGTTGCAGGGCCGTTCCATGGCCTCCCTTCCCTGACTGTGCACGCCTGCGGGGGTGGTGGTCGCTGACTGGCACAGTGTGGACTTAGTGTAGGGACCCATGTGTATCAGATACCTGCACGCGGTACATGGGGCAGTGTGGCTTGATCAATTCACATACAGAATTCTGATGTTTTTTATGCAGCCGAGAGGTACTAGTATCAGCCATAGGTGTGAGGTGCAGCACTCTTTTTCTTTCCTGAACCGTATTTTGTTTCTCTCTTTTCTCCGTGTTTTGCACTCCTCCTGGTGAGACCCACATGACCGCAATTAGCAGGAGACACCTGAGTGCTCATGGTTTTAATCCCTCCTGTCTGTCCCATTCTATCTTTGATAGCTATGGTGAGTGCAATACCTTATCCAGACTTGTGCTGTTTGGGGCAGCTTCCTCCGCCGGTGGTGCTGGCTGGGTTTTGGTGTGGCATTTTTGGGTCTGGTCCTGTGGCATGGGGGTTGCAGGGCCGTTCCATGGCCTCCCTTCCCTGACTGTGCACGCCTGCGGGGTGGTGGTCGCTGACTGGCACAGTGTGGACTTAGTGTAGGGACCCATGTGTATCAGATACCTGCACGCGGTACATGGGGCAGTGTGGCTTGATCAATTCACATACAGAATTCTGATGTTTTTTATGCAGCCGAGAGGTACTAGTATCAGCCATAGGTGTGAGGTGCAGCACTCTTTTTCTTCCCTGAACTGTATTTTGTTTCTCTCTTTTCTCCGTGTTTTGCACTCCTCCTGGTGAGACCCACATGACCGCAATTAGCAGGAGACACCTGAGTGCTCATGGTTTTAATCCCTCCTGTCTGTCCCATTCTATCTTTGATAGCTATGGTGAGTGTAATACCTTATCCAGACTTGTGCTGTTGGGGGCAGCTTCCTCCGCCGGTGGTGCTGGCTGGGTTTTGGTGTGGCATTTTTGGGTCTGGTCCTGTGGCATGGGGGTTGCAGGGCCGTTCCATGGCCTCCCTTCCCTGACTGTGCACGCCTGCGGGGGTGGTGGTCGCTGACTGGCACAGTGTGGACTTAGTGTAGGGACCCATGTGTATCAGATACCTGCACGCGGTACATGGGGCAGTGTGCTTGATCAATTCACATACAGAATTCTGATGTTTTTTATGCAGCCGAGAGGTACTAGTATCAGCCATAGGTGTGAGGTGCAGCACTCTTTTTCTTTCCTGAACCGTATTTTGTTTCTCTCTTTTCTCCGTGTTTTGCACTCCTCCTGGTGAGACCCACATGACCGCAATTAGCAGGAGACACCTGAGTGCTCATGGTTTTAATCCCTCCTGTCTGTCCCATTCTATCTTTGATAGCTATGGTGAGTGCAATACCTTATCCAGACTTGTGCTGTTTGGGGGCAGCTTCCTCCGCCGGTGGTGCTGGCTGGGTTTTGGTGTGGCATTTTTGGGTCTGGTCCTGTGGCATGGGGGTTGCAGGGCCGTTCCATGGCCTCCCTTCCCTGACTGTGCACGCCTGCGGGGGTGGTGGTCGCTGACTGGCACAGTGTGGACTTAGTGTAGGGACCCATGTGTATCAGATACCTGCACGCGGTACATGGGGCAGTGTGGCTTGATCAATTCACATACAGAATTCTGATGTTTTTTATGCAGCCGAGAGGTACTAGTATCAGCCATAGGTGTGAGGTGCAGCACTCTTTTTCTTCCCTGAACCGTATTTTGTTTCTCTCTTTTCTCCGTGTTTTGCACTCCTCCTGGTGAGACCCACATGACCGCAATTAGCAGGAGACACCTGAGTGCTCATGGTTTAATCCCCTCCTGTCTGTCCCATTCTATCTTTGATAGCTATGGTGAGTGCAATACCTTATCCAGACTTGTGCTGTTTGGGGGCAGCTTCCTCCGCCGGTGGTGCTGGCTGGGTTTTGGTGTGGCATTTTTGGGTCTGGTCCTGTGGCATGGGGGTTGCAGGGCCGTTCCATGGCCTTCCTTCCCTGACTGTGCACGCCTGCGGGGTGGTGGTCGCTGACTGGCACAGTGTGGACTTAGTGTAGGGACCCATGTGTATCAGATACCTGCACGCGGTACATGGGGCAGTGTGGCTTGATCAATTCACATACAGAATTCTGATGTTTTTTATGCAGCCGAGAGGTACTAGTATCAGCCATAGGTGTGAGGTGCAGCACTCTTTTTCTTCCCTGAACCGTATTATAGTAGTTATATTCTTGTATATAGGAGCAGTATTAAAGTAGTTATATTCTTGTATATAGCGGCAGTATTATAGTAGTTATATTCTGGTATAAAGAGCAGTATTATAGTAGTTATATTATTGTATATAGGAGCAGTATTAGGCCATGTGCAGACTACGTAAGGGATCCGGTCTCTGAAAAGATCATCCCGGCCGGTACTGTAATACCGGCAAGGTGATCTTTGCAGCCACAGAGTTCTGATGCCCGCATCTGAACTCCCTACTGTATACTATGGAGCGAGTGGCCGGAGCCGCTCACTCCATAGTGTGCACTGACAGGGTTTTCTGCGGCCGCTATTCATTGAATAGGGGCCGCAGAAAACTGACATATCAGTTTCTCGCATCACTGCTTGGGATCCCGGCCGGAGTGTATGTGTATACACTCCGTCCGGGATCCCATAGACGGCAATGTAAAGTATATTTTTGTATAAATCACAGCTGTTGTAGCAATCGGCAATAACGGCCGTAGGCATACGAAAATATACGTAGTGTGAACATAGCCTTATAGTAGTTATATTCTTGTATAAAGGGGCAGTATTATAGTAGTTATAAGCTGAGTGCAGTCGGCACTGCCGGCAACATTAACAGGTGGGGCATTGCACCTGGATGAGACACCTGGTGCGCCTGTGACAAAGGGGCTCCCAATGGAATACAAAGAGGAAATAGATGCAATGCAAGATGAAAGACAGCGGGGCACTCACAGATTCTTCAGGCTTGACGATTCTTTATTCAGCACAACACATATCCAAGGTAAGGATTGCGTATGCTGCCGGAACAGTCGTTTCACGCCCACTCGTCGCTTTTTCCTGCATCACATCATGTTCAAGATACTCTTGCCACAGAGAAGCAGCCAGCGGAGTACAACAACTAACAAGCAGGATAATATGAAATAAATAAAAGTAAGAGCTGTCACTCGCCACAATACTGCAAATTCAGTCCTTTATTCTGACAACACATGTGAAAGGGAGGGAGATGAATGCAGAAGAATCCTGGCGACAGGCTTTTTCGTGTCCCTAATACACTTCTTCTGGCCAAGGGAATGTTTCCTTGGACAGAAAAGTGTACTAGGTACATGAAACAGCCTGTTTCATCTGACTGGTGAGTTCTGGACTTTTTGCTGTTTCTTCATTGTGGATTATAATAGATATATTCTTGTAAATAGGGGTCGGTATTATAGTAGTTATATTCTTGGACATAGGAGCAGTATTATAGTAGTTATATTCTTGTACATAGGGGTCAGTATTATAGTAGTTATGCGGTTCAGGGAAGAAACAGAGTGCTGCACCTCACACCTATGGCTGATACTAGTGTTCCTAGGCTAAATAAAAAACACATCAGAATTTTGTGTATGAATTGATCAAGCCATACTGCCCCATGTACCTCGTGCCGGTATCTGATACACATGGGTCCCTACACTAAGTCCACACCGTGCCAGTCAGTGGCCACCAACCCCGCAGGCACGCACAGTCAGGGAACGGGGGCCATGGGACACCCTGCGACCCCCATGCCACAGGACCAGACCCAAAAACACCACACCAGAACCCGGCCAGCACCGCCGGTGGAGAAGGTCGCCCCCAAACAGCACAAGTCTGGATGAGGTATTGTACTCACCATAGCTGCTACAGACAGAATGGGAAAAAACAGGAGGGATAAAACCATGTGCACTCAGGTGTCTCCTGCTAATTGCGGTCATGTGGGTCTCACCAGGAGGAGTGCAAAACACGGAGAAAAGAGAGTTCCATGGCCTCCCTTCTCCCTGCACGTGCACGCTTTGCGGGGTTGGCGGTCGCTGACCGAAACGGTGTGGAGTTAGCGTAGGGACCTGTGTTGACCAGAGGACCTGCACGGTGGTACACGGGGCAATATGGCTTGATCAATTCATATACAGACACTCTGGTGTTGATTTTTAATATAGGCCTAGCGGCATTAGTATCAGCCATAGATGGGATGTGCAGCCGTTCCATTCTCTCCAGTTCGTGTTTTACAGTTCTCCCTCTCTGAACAGCTAGCACTCCTTTATAAGACCCACATGACCAAAATTAGCAGGATATGCCTGTGCTCACATGTCTGGACCCTATGTCTTCCCCATTCTGTGAGAGCAGCAATGGTAAGTGTAATACCATATCCATACTTGTGTCGTTTGGGGGCAGCCTTCCCCGCTGGTGGTGCTGGCTGTGTTTTGGTGGGGCTTTTTGGGTCTGGTCCTGTGACATTGGGGTTGCAGGGCCGTTCCATGGCCTCCCTGCGCGCTTTGCGGGGTTGGCGGTCGCTGACCGACACGGTGTGGAGTTAGCGTAGGGACCCGTGTTGACCAGAGGACCTGCGCGGTGGTACACGGGGCAATATGGCTTGATCAATTCATATACAGGCACTCTGGTGTTGATTTTTAATATAGGCCTAGCGGCATTAGTATCAGCCATAGATGGGATGTGCAGCCGTTCCATTCTCTCCAGTTCGTGTTTTACAGTTCTCCCTCTCTGAACAGCTAGCACTCCTTTATAAGACCCACATGACCAAAATTAGCAGGATATGCCTGTGCTCACATGTCTGGACCCTATGTCTTCCCCATTCTGTGAGAGCAGCAATGGTAAGTGTAATACCATATCCATACTTGTGTCGTTTGGGGGCAGCCTTCCCCGGCGGTGGTGCTGGCTGGGTTTTGGTGGGCTTTTTGGGTCTGGTCCTGTGACATTGGGGTTGCAGGGCCGTTCCATGGCCTCCCTTCTCCCTGCACGTGCACGCTTTGCGGGGTTGGCGGTCGCTGACCGACATGGTGTGGAGTTAGCGTAGGGACCCGTGTGGACCAGAGGACCTGCGTGGTGGTACACGGGGCAATATGGCTTGATCAATTCATATACAGACACTCTGGTGTTGATTTTTAGTATAGGCCTAGCGGCATTAGTATCAGCCATAGATGGGATGTGCAGCGGTTCCATTCTCTCCAGTTCGTGTATTATAGTAGTTATATTCTTGGACATAGGAGCAGTATTATAGTAGTTATATTCTTGTACATAGGGGTCAGTATTATAGTAGTTATATTCTTGGACATAGGAGCAGTATTATAGTAGTTATATTCTTGTACATAGGGGTCAGTATTATAGTAGTTATATTCTTGTACATAGGAGCAGTATTATAGTAGTTATATTCTTGTACATAGGGGTCAGTATTATAGTAGTTATATTCTTGGACATAGGAGCAGTATTATAGTAGTTATATTCTTGTACATAGCAGCAGATTTATAGTAGTTATAAGGTAAGGAAGAAACAGAGTCTCGCACTCACTGGTTTGAAGATGCAGGGGGTTTATTGCAAACACATCGGAGCAGGTTCAGTGGGGAGAGGGAAGGTGTATCGCAGGTGCGTTCACATGAAGAGTAACAAATGTTTTACACAAACCGCGGCTATTGGGACAGACATTGTCGATTTTTGCTCTTGCCTCCAATCCTCTACGTCCAGCTAAGTGTGTCACATATAGTTGGTGCTGGCCAAATCGCTCTTAACCCTATCATTATAGTAGTTATATTCTTGAACATAGCAGCAGTATTATTGTAGTTATGAACTGGAGAGAATGGAACGGCTGCACATCCCATCTATGGCTGATACTAATGCCGCCAGGCCTATATTAAAAATCAACACCAGAGTGTCTGTATATGAATTGATCAAACCATATTGCCCCGTGTACCACCGCGCAGGTCCTCTGGTCCACACGGGTCCCTACGCTAACTCCACACCGTGTCGGTCAGCGACCGCCAACCCCGCAAAGCGTGCACGTGTAGGGAAGGGAGGCCATGGAACGGCCCTGCAACCCCAATGTCACAGGACCAGACCCAAAAAGCCCCACCAAAACCCAGCCAGCACAACCGGCGGGGAAGGCTGCCCCCAAACGACACAAGTATGGATATGGTATTACACTTACCATTGCTGCTCTCACAGAATGGGGAAGACATAGGGTCCAGACATGTGAGCACAGACATATCCTGCTAATTTTGGTCATGTGGGTCTTATAAAGGAGTGCTAGCTGTTCAGAGAGGGAGAATTGCAAAACACGAACTGGAGAGAATGGAACGGCTGCACATCCCATCTATGGCTGATACTAATGCCGCCAGGCCTATATTAAAAATCAACACCAGAGTGTCTGTATATGAATTGATCAAACCATATTGCCCCGTGTACCACCGCGCAGGTCCTCTGGTCCACACGGGTCCCTACGCTAACTCCACACCGTGTCGGTCAGCGACCGCCAACCCCGCAAAGCGTGCACGTGTAGGGAAGGGAGGCCATGGAACGGCCCTGCAACCCCAATGTCACAGGACCAGACCCAAAAAGCCCCACCAAAACCCAGCCAGCACAACCGGCGGGGAAGGCTGCCCCCAAACGACACAAGTATGGATATGGTATTACACTTACCATTGCTGCTCTCACAGAATGGGGAAGACATAGGGTCCAGACATGTGAGCACAGACATATCCTGCTAATTTTGGTCATGTGGGTCTTATAAAGGAGTGCTAGCTGTTCAGAGAGGGAGAATTGCAAAACACGAACTGGAGAGAATGGAACGGCTGCACATCCCATCTATGGCTGATACTAATGCCGCCAGGCCTATATTAAAAATCAACACCAGAGTGTCTGTATATGAATTGATCAAACCATATTGCCCCGTGTACCACCGCGCAGGTCCTCTGGTCCACACGGGTCCCTACGCTAACTCCACACCGTGTCGGTCAGCGACCGCCAACCCCGCAAAGCGTGCACGTGTAGGGAAGGGAGGCCATGGAACGGCCCTGCAACCCCAATGTCACAGGACCAGACCCAAAAAGCCCCACCAAAACCCAGCCAGCACAACCGGCGGGGAAGGCTGCCCCCAAACGACACAAGTATGGATATGGTATTACACTTACCATTGCTGCTCTCACAGAATGGGGAAGACATAGGGTCCAGACATGTGAGCACAGACATATCCTGCTAATTTTGGTCATGTGGGTCTTATAAAGGAGTGCTAGCTGTTCAGAGAGGGAGAATTGCAAAACACGAACTGGAGAGAATGGAACGGCTGCACATCCCATCTATGGCTGATACTAATGCCGCCAGGCCTATATTAAAAATCAACACCAGAGTGTCTGTATATGAATTGATCAAACCATATTGCCCCGTGTACCACCGCGCAGGTCCTCTGGTCCACACGGGTCCCTACGCTAACTCCACACCGTGTCGGTCAGCGACCGCCAACCCCGCAAAGCGTGCACGTGTAGGGAAGGGAGGCCATGGAACGGCCCTGCAACCCCAATGTCACAGGACCAGACCCAAAAAGCCCCACCAAAACCCAGCCAGCACAACCGGCGGGGAAGGCTGCCCCCAAACGACACAAGTATGGATATGGTATTACACTTACCATTGCTGCTCTCACAGAATGGGGAAGACATAGGGTCCAGACATGTGAGCACAGACATATCCTGCTAATTTTGGTCATGTGGGTCTTATAAAGGAGTGCTAGCTGTTCAGAGAGGGAGAATTGCAAAACACGAACTGGAGAGAATGGAACGGCTGCACATCCCATCTATGGCTGATACTAATGCCGCCAGGCCTATATAAAAATCAACACCAGAGTGTCTGTATATGAATTGATCAAACCATATTGCCCCGTGTACCACCGCGCAGGTTCTCTGGTCCACACGGGTCCCTACGCTAACTCCACACCGTGTCGGTCAGCGACCGCCAACCCCGCAAAGCGTGCACGTGTAGGGAAGGGAGGCCATGGAACGGCCCTGCAACCCCAATGTCACAGGACCAGACCCAAAAAGCCCCACCAAAACCCAGCCAGCACAACCGGCGGGGAAGGCTGCCCCCAAACGACACAAGTATGGATATGGTATTACACTTACCATTGCTGCTCTCACAGAATGGGGAAGACATAGGGTCCAGACATGTGAGCACAGACATATCCTGCTAATTTTGGTCATGTGGGTCTTATAAAGGAGTGCTAGCTGTTCAGAGAGGGAGAATTGCAAAACACGAACTGGAGAGAATGGAACGGCTGCACATCCCATCTATGGCTGATACTAATGCCGCCAGGCCTATATTAAAAATCAACACCAGAGTGTCTGTATATGAATTGATCAAACCATATTGCCCCGTGTACCACCGCGCAGGTCCTCTGGTCCACACGGGTCCCTACGCTAACTCCACACCGTGTCGGTCAGCGACCGCCAACCCCGCAAAGCGTGCACGTGTAGGGAAGGGAGGCCATGGAACGGCCCTGCAACCCCAATGTCACAGGACCAGACCCAAAAGCCCCACCAAAACCCAGCCAGCACAACCGGCGGGGAAGGCTGCCCCCAAACGACACAAGTATGGATATGGTATTACACTTACCATTGCTGCTCTCACAGAATGGGGAAGACATAGGGTCCAGACATGTGAGCACAGACATATCCTGCTAATTTTGGTCACATTTTGGTCACAATTTTGTTTCTCTCTTTTCTCCGTGTTTTGCACTCCTCCTGGTGAGACCCACATGACCGCAATTAGCAGGAGACACCTGAGTGCACATGGTTTTAATCCCTCCTGTTTTTTTCCCATTCTGTTTGCTGCAGCTATGGTGAGCGCAATACCTTATCCAGACTTGTGCTGCTTGGGGGCGACCTTCTCCGCCGGCGGTGCTGGCCGGGTTCTGGTGTGGTGTTTTTGGGTCTGGTCCTGTGGCATGGGGGTCGCAGGGCCGTCCCATGGCCCCCGTTCCCTGGCTGTGCACGCCTGCGGGGTTGGTGGCCACTGACTGGCACGGTGTGGACTTAGTGTAGGGACCCATGTGTATCAGATACCGGCACGAGGTACATGGGGCAGTATGGCTTGATCAATTCATACACAAAATTCTGATGTGTTTTTTATTTAGCCAAGCGGCACTAGTATCAGCCATAGGTGTGATGTGCAGCACTCTGTTTCTTCCCTGAGCCACATTATTGTAGTTATATTCTCGTACATAGAGATCGGTATTATAGTAGTTATATTCTTGTACATAGAGAAAGTATTATAATACAGTGGTTCCTTGGATTACGAGCATAATTCGTTCCGGGACCGTGCTTGTAATCCACTCTTAAACCAAAGCATATTTTCCCATAAGAAATAATAGAAATGCAGATAATTGGTTCCACACCCCAAAAATAATGATTTATTATTCTGAATAACATGTAGAACAGATGAAAAAAACATTCAGAAACAGCAGAATATGTGATATTATAAGTTACTGTACAGTAATGGAGAGGATGGGAAACACAAGGGCTGACAGAGACTGCCTGTCCGGGGAGAGAGGGGTTACAGCTATGGAGAGATTACCTCCACAGTCCTGTCCACTGATGTAAGCCCCTGCCTGAAGTGGATCTGCTATGATTTGGAATGTGAGGGAGACCTCCTGGTTCAGAGTACAGCGCTGTAGACCCCAGTATGCAGGCCCTGCCCCTCCTCCACTCGCCCCCCACCCAGTACAGGGAGCTCTTACACCAAAGCAATGCACTTAAACTAAGTCACAATTTTGAAAAACGGTGAGCTCTTAAACCAAAACGCTCTTAAACAAAGTTACTCTTAAACCAAGGTACACTGTAGTTATATTCTTGTACATATTGGCAGTATTATATTAATCAATAATAGTAAGAGGAAATCCAGTACTCACTGGATTTCAGCAGCTTTATTCCATCAACTCTTGCAGAGAGGGGATAAGATGGAGTGCAGCAGGTGCAGAAGCGTCACCTGGAACACATTTTCGGGGAACGCCACCCTTCTCCCGGCCAGGTACTAATGTCAACGACCCCGGAGGGAACTCTGCTATTTCTTATCCTCCATAGTTCCTGTTTGGATAGAGTTCCTTACCTGGGCTTACTTGCATGTGGTGCCGGACAGCCATCTCTATCTGTATATTTTTGCACATAGTAGTTATATTATATAGTAGAAAGGGGCCCGATTGTTGTACATACCCTGAATACAAAAGGCAGGAGCTGCCTCTGTACACTATATGTGACCATGCATGTACTATTATTTCTCAATATCTTACTGGCATCAGCACAAAACACATTAAGGTGACGGAATCAACTACAAATCCTCAACAAGTCTTTGATATAAACATAGCAACACGATAAAAATAAAACCTAAGAATGTGATGTCAGACATCAAGAATTTGTGAGAACCATAAGGAGGATAATTTATTTAGTGTTTTCCCCTAAAACAAGGACCAGATCACAATCTCTGTGGTTCAGTGAGGTGATGAGATTCCCTCAGCTGAGAACCATATGTATGATTAACGTTGGCTCGGTCACAAGCGACCGCCTGTCTGCTAGATATGGGCTAGGATTGTGTCCTCAGACACCAATGAAAATATAGCTCAATGACTAATCAGCTATCACCCGGACATTGATCTGTGATCGATACCTTTTACTAGGTGACTGCGTATTACACAATTTAGCAAAAAAAAAACAAAAACAAAACAAAACCTCACACCTGTAACTGAAAGACAATGCTGCGATCAGTTTATCACAACACGTATAGCTTACAAGACTTAAGGCCCTATTCCACCAACAGATCTGACGACAGATTATCTGCCAAAGATTTGAAGCCAAACCCAGGAGCAGACTATAATCAGAGATCAGGTCATAAAGGAAAGACTGGATTTCTCCTCTTTTCAAATCCACTCCTGGGTTTGGCTTCAAATCTTTGGCAGATAATCTGTCGTCAGATCTGTTGGTGGAATAGGGCCTTTATGGCCCTTAGAGATGGGCTATTAGGCTCCAAATATCAATTACCGATCTCTGTGACTGGTGCTCATTTACAGGGTCTTAAGGTGGCCATACATCTTCATAAACTGAGGGCCAATGGAAAATATTAAGGTATTAAAAACAGCCCTATATGTCTTTAAAGGATTTAAGTGCAGAGTTTTGTACATCAGCTATTCCACAGCCACCCAGTGAGGTATCACCAGCAACAACTCTGAAAAACAAAGCTGTGGAGACACACAGCAATGCCTGCTTCTGAGATTTTCCAGACACCTCCTGGTTCTGCTGAGTTTCTCGGTATCAGAATTACACGTGTAAAGCTCATATGGGGAATCTATGAACAATAACAGGAAGTTCAGGCAGGGCATCCCTTCAATACTAGGCGAGGTTTCCAAGCACTTCAGATCGCTGCTTTTAACATGGTGTACCACAGACTGAGACAGGAAAACATTAACACGGTGATGACATTTATTACCCAACCTCGAGTATCCTTACATCTCCTGTAGAGTTCTGGAAAGTGGAGGACAACCTGCAGGTGTAACCAGCTCTCTGCCCCACATCACCAGGACACATTACAATGTTGCCAATACAGAATAATACTGGTTACATGTCGGGATACTTTTAATGGATTCAGAATAGGTGACTGCATAAGAAACCTCAGCCTTAGTGGTATACATCTTACTAGGTATAGTGATATGTAGCATGCTGGTATAAGCTGGGTATCTCCTGTATATAATTATATATGTACAGCTGGTATAACCTAGGTATGTCCTGTATATAATTATATATGTACAGCTGGTATAACCTGGGTATCTCCTGTATATAATTATATACAGTATGTACAGCTGGTATAACCTGGGTATCTCCTGTATATAATTATATATGTACAGCTGGTATAACCTGGGTATCTCCTGTATATAAGTATATATGTACAGTTGGTATAACCTGAGTATCTCTTGCATATAATGATATATGTAAAGCTGGTATAAGTTATACATATACTGTAAATAGTCATGTGAATCATGCTGGTATAACCTGGGTGTCCTCTGATATATCAGTACCTAGCTGCATGCAGAAGACACTTGTAAAATCTCATCCACTTTCCCGCTGATTTAATCTGCTTCAGATTTTACCTCCACATTTTTCTTATCAAACCTGCTTTCATTCCTTTGTAAAACATAGGACCAGTCATACTGTGCCGATATCTGTTTATTTAACACAAGCAAGGTGAATTATGGGAGGAAATTAGATTTTGCCTGTTCATCCAAAATAATGGACTATGGAAACTTTCCCTTCCTTAGACAAAAAAATATGTTAGAGGTGAACACTTCAATTTTCCTCTCATTTTCCATGAAGTTCTAGCAGATTCAAACAAATAAAAAGATTCTTGCTGTGATTATTACATTTATCTGGAACAGTTCAATCCGGACGCAGCAATAACAGCGCAAGAAATATTGTTAAATCTCCCAGCATGAAGCCACATAACAAGTTGATGTTAAATAATTCCTAACATGTGAAGGAAGCGGCATGTAAACACAGCAATGGCTAATGATGCTGCGGCTACTGGTGTGCATTTAGTTTACCCCCGAAACACAACTCCGACGCTGATAAAAAAAACTGGTTTGGGCTTTCCCATGATGCACTTTGTCTCCTGTGATGTCTACTGACTCTATAGAACCGTTAGATGGCTTACAGCTTGATCAGTCAATCAGAGCTGAGCAACCCGAGTCATCTGACAAGGAAGACTGGCCTTACAGGGCTTAGACCAGTTTCCCACTTGATGATGTCATTGTCACAAAATGGCTGCCACAGGGCAGCCTGGGGTCAACAGTCATTAGGTAAGAATGAGTTTACTTCACTTCCTGGTTGAGGGGGAAAAGATAGGGAAGGGGGGCAGATGGGTGATTAAGCATATTAAAAAGTTTTATAACTTTTAATGTGTTTTATTACTGGGAAAAAGCTTTTCACTGGAGTTGTCTTTTAAGATCAATAGTTTGACGTTTAAGGTCGGGCCCTATTACTAGGGGGCAATTATCAGTGAATTGGCTAATAATTAGGCTAATCGGCCCATTCTGATTCTGGTTAAAAATAAAAAAAATTACTGGCCATCAGTTGTACATCTCGATGTGCGTCGGGCATCTGATAGCCACAAAGGGCAAAGAAGACGATTCGTTATGCAGCTAGGCTGCTCAACTTATAAAGCCTTGTGTAGGCGAATATTGTTGCTCATCTGCTGTTTACTAAGATCACAAGGACAAGCTAAAAGGCTATTTTGTTGACGGATGAGAGCAAAATAGAGCTTTGTGGTTTAACTTGCAAGTGTTATGTTTGTTTGGCATATACACTTTACACCATCTGTGACACATGGTGGTGGCAGTATCATGGCTTGGGACTTTGTCGTTGCATCTGGGTGAAGTCAGCTCGCAAATATTGATGGAACAATAAATTTGAATAAAATTTATGCAGAAACAGAAACTTCTGAGGGGTTCACAAATTTGCACCTCTGTATAGAGACTAATGGTGGTCCAAGGAAGCGCCGTATTCCTTTCATTCCGTTAATAGATTTGTTCAAAAATAAACATGAATTGAAATTCTCTGCAGCTTTGCAAGATATGTATGTGGTTACACGTGCATGCAAAAGAAGAAGTCTCAATAAACTGTATATTTTTGGGAATTGTCAACAGACTTCATGCTTAGCCTAATAATACTCTGATTTTAATAGTTGTGCCATTGTGAAAATGCAATAATCTAAAATCTCATAGGCCAATATTCAGTCACAAAAGAACTAATATCAGATGCTGAAAGTCAGGCATTGTAGTATGTCATGAAATTTCTTTAGATCATGAAAAGATTCAGAGAAAGTGGAGGAATTCATGTGCACAAGGGTCAATATTGGATGCTCGTGATCTACAGGCCCTCGGGCACCACTGCATTAGGAGAAGGCATGATTTATTATCGGAAATCATTGCACAGGCTCAGGATCACTTTCAGAAATCATTATCTCTCAACACAGTTCGCTGTGCAATCCACAAATGGAAGTTAAGGCTATGTTCACATGATTTTCAACAGCCTTTAATTGATGCTCAAAATAACAGTTTGTTGTTTTCAGTATCAAATAATGAGCGTTGTTTTACATACTTTGGGAGCTGTTATTGCCATTATGGCTGTATGTACATTATTTAGGTTTAGGTTGAAGGATGGCCGCTCACGACACCCTTATAGGTGGGACTATTTTAAAGTTCCATTGAATATTGTTTAAGGCTACAAACCCACTTGGCGGGTCTGCAGCGAGATCCCGGCCCTATACATTTAATGGCAGACAAACACGCAGCAGGGATGTACATCCCTGCTACGAGTTTGTCTGCAGCCCACCCCATTAACCCCCCGGCCGCCGGAGCTGATACTTCCCCTGATCCCGGCTCCGGCGGTTCCCGATGTCTTCAGCAAGGTGAAGTATATGCTCCAGCCAGCCGCCCGCAGCTGCAGGGGCTGCAGGGGGGCATGCAAGCGATCGGTGCTGCGGGGGGGGGGGGGGGGCGTGCGATTGGTGCTGCGGGGGTGGGGGGGTGGGGTGGGGGGCGTGCGATCGGTGCTGCGGGGGGGCGATCGGGCGGCCGGGGCGGCGGGCGGCTGGCTGGAGCATATACTTCACCTGGTCCCCGCTCCGGCTTGCTGAAGACATCGGGAACCGCCGGAGCCGGGATCAGGTGAAGTATCAGCTCCGGCGGCCGGGGGGGGTTAATGGGGTGGGCTTCAGACAAACTCGCAGCAGGGATGTACATCCCTGCTGCGTGTTTGTCTGCCATTAAAAGTATAGGGCCGGGATCTGCAGCGAATCTCACTGCAAATACGCAGACCCGCCAAGTGGGTTTGTAGCCTAAAAGAAGGAATAAAATAATCTGTGTAAACAACTTAAACACTGTTTTTCTCCAGGTTAAAACTCATTAAAGGGGAACTCCAGGTAGAGGTTAAAAAAATGAAATTTCTGCAGAAGCATATAGCATTACTTACCTATCTATCCCAGTTTTGAAACTACCAAAATCCATATGCTTGGGGTTTTTTTGTTCTCTATTGTGTTTCTGTATTTTCTGGTTGAGCAGTTCCCAGAATGCAGTACTGGTTCCAGAATGCAATGCTTTCCCTCAGCTGTTCATCACAGTCCTCCACCCTGCCCAAATCTGTTGCAGAACATCTAGGCTGTGTTCACACATTGCAGTTTCATTGTGTTACTGAATTATTTGCAGTACTTTATCATTTTATTGAGGTCCCACACAGAACACAGTTACTACCTATAACACCACACAGCACACTGTATTCTCTACCTGTAACACCACACAGCACACTGTATTCTCTACCTATAACACCACACAGCACACTGTATTCTCTACCTATAACACCACACAGCACGCTGTATTCTCTACTTAACACCACACAGCACGCTGTATTCTCTACCTGTAACACCACACAGCACGCTGTATTCTCTACCTGTAACACCACACAGCACACTGTATTCTCTACCTGTAACACCACACAGCACACTGTATTCTCTACCTAACACCACACAGCACGCTGTATTCTCTACTTGTAACACCACACAGCACGCTGTATTCTCTACCTGTAACACCACACAGCACACTGTATTCTCTACCTGTAACACCACACAGCACTGTATTCTCTACCTAACACCACACAGCACCGCTTTATTCTCTACCTGTAACACCACACAGCACACTGTATTCTCTACCTGTAACACCACACAGCACACTGTACTCTCTACCTGTAACACCACACAGCACACTGTACTCTCTACCTGTAACACCACACAGCACGCTGTATTCTCTATCTGTAACACCACACAGCACTGTATTCTCTACCTGTAACACCACACAGCACACTGTACTCTCTACCTGTAAACACCACACAGCACACTGTATTCTCTACCTGTAACACCACACAGCACGCTGTATTCTCTACCTGTAACACCGCACAGCACACTGTATTCTCTACCTGTAACACCACACAGCACACTGTATTCTTTACCTGTAACATCACACAGCACGTTATATTCTCTACATATAACACCACACAGCACACTGTATTCTCTACCTGTAACACCACACAGCACGCTGTATTCTCTACCTGTAACACCACACAGCACGCTGTATTCTCTACCTGTAACACCACACAGCACGCTGCATTCTCTACCTGTAACGCTGATATTGTAATAAGTAAATAACTTTTTGAATTTAATTTTTTTTTTCATTTCCACACACATATTATGATCAAGCATCTTTTATCTTTGAGGTTGAGCCCCACAATAAGGACTTTATCCGATATTATCTTACATGGGATATACTGTTTATGCCTCGTTTTTTCTCCAGGTGGGCTCTGATCCTCTCTGCGGTTTAGCATCATTTAATTGTGTTACCTGCATCAATTTTGTGAATACGCTGCAGTACTGCAATGACACTCCAACATGTGTGAACACAGACCTAATTTCACTGCAGACTTTTGCACAATCAGTGAAATCAGTGCAGCAGCTGCTTCTGGCCGGTCAGAGATGGTGAATCACTCAGGGGATTGGGGGATCCAGACAAGCCTCCTGTGACATCACGCCCTGTCCCATTTGCTCCATCAGCCTGTGCTCAGCAAACGCACACAATGTGAGATAGAGGCATGAAATATTGTCTCCTAAGGTGGGAGAGCAGTGGGAGCAGGAGACAATGTGGATCGGCACAGAGACCATTTTGGCACAGAGACCATTTTCTTCACTTCCTGGATTTCTATCAGCTACCAGTGTGGCAGAACCGTAATACATTAAGCGCTGCGGAATCTGTTGGCGCTATACAAATAAAATTATTATTATTTATACATTGTATAGACAGATCTATATAACATGTAGTGTACTTTTAAAGGGGTAGTGCGGCGGTAAAAAAATTATTCACAGAATAACACACATTACAAAGTTATACAACTTTGTAATGTATGTTATGTCTGTGAATGGCCCCCTTCCCCGTGTCCCACCACCCCCACCCGTGTACCCGGAAGTGTAGTGCATTATACATACCTGATCCGTGCCGACACGCGTCCGCCATCTTGTGCCAAACGTCATCTTCGGCCGGCACGAACACCTTCGATGACACGGCCGGCACTCGGGAAGATCGGAGGTGTTCGGGCCGGCCGGCCAAAGATGACGTTTAGCACAAGATGGCGGACGCGTGTCGGCACGGATCAGGTATGTATAAAGCACTACACTTCCGGGTACACGGGTGGGGGTGGTGGGACACGGGGAAGGGGGCCATTCACAGACATAACATACATTACAAAGTTGTATAACTTTGTAATGTGTGTTATTCTGTGAATAATTTTTTACCGCCGCACTACCCCTTTAATAGAAAACAAGTTTTCCTTATGTGGAGTTCCCTTTAAAAATGGCACAATGGAAAATTGTTCTGTGGTCAAATAAAATATATATACATTTTTTTTCTTAAACACTGTGTCCTGTGCACTCAAGAGGATAGGGACCATCCAGCTTGTTATCAGTTCTAAATGCCTGCATCTATGTCTATATCTACAACTTCATAGCTTCACATACTGTACAAGTCCGGGTGCTGAACTGGCCGCATGCAGCACAGACCTGTTACCAATAGAAAACATTTAGGGGAAGATTTATCAAACATGGTGTAAGGTGAAACTGGCTAAGTTGCCCCTAGCAACCAATCAGATTCCACCTTTCATTTTCCAAAGAGTCTGTGAGGAATGAAAGGTAGAATCTGATTGGTTGCTAGGGGCAACTGAGCCAGTTTCACTTTACACCATGTTTGATAAGTCCTCCCCCTTAGTGCATAATGAAACGGAAAGCAGAAGGAAAGCAAAAAAACAACATTGGGTCAACATATCTCTCCAAAACTTCAGACGATACACAAAAGTAGACAATTGGCCCTGTCCTAACATTGATATAGATTGTAGATTGTAACCCCTCGAGGGCAGGGTCTTTTATCTCTATGTACCATTGTGCAATTTACCTAATTGATGTAAGGCTGGGTTCACACTATGTTTTATTCATCTGGTTTTCCATCCAGAAAAGCAGATGTACCAGTGTACATCCATTTTGATCAGTTTTTCCATTGACTTCCATTATAAAAAAAAAAAAAAAGACAGATCAAAATTATTTTGACCATGTTTTGTGTATGCTAATAAAAATGTATGCATTTTGGAAAAACAGATCAAAACTGATTTTTCCATACGAAAAAAAAAAAAAAAAAAAGGTAGTGTGAACCCAGCCTAATGTGTTTTCTTATTTTGTAATGTTTTGCTTGTTAACCCCTATTTGCTTGTATAGAACTCTGGAATGAAGGGCACTTTAAAAAATAAATAAAAATAATAAATTAGGAAAACTGCCGCAAAGCTTAAAAAAAATTAATATATATAAAACTAAATTTCACAGAGATAAAGTTAAAAAGACCAAAAAGGGTATCCTCACTGCAGAAGAGGTGAAAGTGAAATCACACAGGGTTTGATGTGTGGGCAGGTCATGGTGGAAAACACCTCAATGTATTATGGAAAGTTCTTTGTGTTACAGATGAAGATCTTTCACTTTCTAGCTGAATTTTTTTTTAAAAAAAATGTTGATCAGAAAAACAAAGCTTGAGTCTTGTGTTGTGGGTAAGACTTCTCGTCAGCGCCTTCAAAATGTGGTCATGTGGAAGTCTTTACCAAATGTTATGTGGAATTATTGACTTTCCATTAAGATTTATAAGACAGTTGAACTTCCTTATACATTGTGGGGCTTTCCAGCATGACTAGTGGGTCACTCAATATGGTCCTTATAGTGGCGGAGACACCTACTGTGCTAAGATCTTCATGCAAAACAAGTTGGATCTGCTGATTATTAGAAATGCAAAACCTCATGTACTGTAGATAGCAACCATATTAATACAACAATACCTGAACTTCACCCCCAAAATTGCTTCTTCATGGGCCCAAACTTAAAGTGGTTGCCCTCACTGAACAATCCCTACTTGATAGAAGGCTTCTTGAAAATAGGAACTGACAATAAATAGAGTGGTGGTCCGCAGTGGCGTAGCTAGGATTCATGGGGCCCCATAGCAAAAAACTGTATGGCCCCCCCCTCCCCTACACACTAATATATAAATTTTTGCTTAACCATTTATTTACTGCAGTGTGTAAGTGACCCAGTGTTCTCTTACATGCTGCAACACAAAAAAGGGTTAATACAGAAGACAATTAGCTCTCTCCTTTGCTACTCCTGCACTGATAACCCCTGACCTCTGCAGGAACTCAGAGAACAGAGGTTATCAGAGTAGTCAGACAGAGAGCTAATTGTCTTCTGTATTAACCCTTTTTTGTTTTGCAGCATGTTAGAGAACACTGGGTCACTTACACACTGCAGTAAATAAGGGGTTAAGCAAAAGGACACATGAGGCTCTTATCTTCCCTGAGCCCCCTCCCTCCATGGGCCCCATAGCAACCGCCTTCCCTGCCTCTATGGTAGCTACGCCACTGGTGGTACGCATGCAAATGAACTGGTCACCATTCTGGAGATCGAAGGAGGCCCAGAGGTCTGAACCTCTATAATATCAGACTTTTCCCTTCCCTGAACATAAGGGGTAAGATAATTTAGCTCAGAATCCCCTTTAAATTTATACGTATTGGAACATGCACTGATACAATTTTACCGATCTGATATGTGGATGAGGAGGATTTTACCCGTGTTCTTTACTATGTATTATCTCAATTAGCTTTACCGTCACCATTTAATGCTGGGGTCCAATTTTCTTTTTCTTTTCCTGTTTAATTCCATATACAGAAGGAGATTGAAAGAAAAAAGATTAGACAGATTGAGATTTTATAGTTTACTTCTATGTCAGTCAATACACTGGAAAGTATTTAACTAGAAAATATTGATAATAATTCATTTGATAAGAGGACAAAGAAGCATTTTGCTCTGATAAGATATATTAGAAAGTTCTTTACATTTGCTTGAACTCTTGATTTATGCAAAGTTTGTTGAAACAACGGTGACCTTTTCTGAACCAAAAGAACGTTTTCACTTTAGGCAGCCGTAAGTTAGGACCACATATCTTTTTTTTTTATTGCTCAACTGTTTATTCTTTGTTTTGGTACAATATATGGGTACACAAATATATTTATTATTGATATCTTAACTGAATGCAAACTTTTTGTAATTTTAGTGTTTTATTGTTATTTACACTAGTTGCAAATCACATTAACCCTTTAAAGGGGTAGTGCACCAAAAAAATTTTTCTTTCAAATCAACTGCTGCCATGAAGTGCCAGAGATTTGTAATTTACTTCTATTAAAAAATCTCAAGCCTTCCAGTACTTATCAGCTGCTGTGTGTCCAGCAGGAAGTGGTGTTTTCTTTCCTGTCTGACACAGTGCTCTCTGTTGCCTCCTCTGTCCATATCAGGAACTGTCCAGAGAAGGAGCAAATCCAACTAGAAAACCTCTCCTGCTCTCCAGACTGGAAATAATACCACTTCCTGTTGGGCATACAGCAGCTGATAAGTACTGGAAGGCTTGAGATTTTTTAATAGAAGTAAATTACAAATCTCTGGCACTTCATGGCAGCAGTTGATTTGAAAGAATTTTTTTTTTGCGTGCACTACCCCTTTAAGGACTAAGCAAATTTTTTGGTTTTGCACTTTTGTTTTTATCTCATGTTTAAAAGGCCATATCGCTTTAATTTTTATTACCTACAGACCCATATGGAGGTCTGTAGTTTGTTCAAACTATAGTTTGAACAAAAGAAAAATTATTTGGGTGGTGAAATTGAAAAAAAAAACTATTTTCAGTTTACGCCATTCATCTTGTGCTAAAACTGACATGTTACATCTCAAGTCAGTATGATTACGAAGATACCCAACTTATATTTTATTTTACTACTTTTACAAAATTTTAACTTTTTATTCAAACAAATAAATGCGTTTAAAATTGGTCTATTTTAACTCTAACCCAGCCTGGTAAAGGGGAGTCTGATTTTACCTCTATGAGGTACACAGGGAGCTGCTGTCAGTATATACAGTGAGTACACTTATTTTACTATAAAGTGGCCAACCCCTTTAAAGATCATGCCGGCCAGTACTGCAGTACCGGCCAAATGATCTTTAGCATCTGTGCGCGCCCGCATCAGAACTCTCCACTGCACACAGTGTGCACTCCACTGTGTGCACTGACAGGGTTTTCTGCGGCTGCTATTCATTGAATAGCGGCTGCAGAAAACTGACATGTCAGTTGTTTGCGGCACCGCTAGGGATCCTGGCTGGAGCGTATACTATGTGTATATGCTCCTGCCGGGATTCCATAGACGGCAAGGTAACGTATATTTTCGTATTAACACATTACAACAATATTTATGGTTACATTATACTTATAGACATATCAGCCCAAATGATAATGTATGTGCATATAAGTACAGGCTGTTGTTATGCAGTACATAAAGATGACCATACACTTCCAATAGCTAGATGTTAATTTGTCCGAAAGGTATCTCTCCATTCACCCCGTACACATGACATTTGGCATGGCCAAACATAATTGATTGAGGTGAAACTGCTGAGATTTCTATGATCATAGGGATCACATCTCCTAAATGAGTGCTGAGGATGCACACTGCTGCTCCATGCACTGAGCATGGGCCTGTACTCAGCTATGTTTACCAGTATTATCCCTTTAACCCATAGCTGCACCAGGACGTTATTTAACGTCCTCGTGCCGCTATGGGAGTTCAGAGGGGGGTCGCGCGGCGACCACCCTCTGAACTGCCGCGATCCCGGGTGCCGCGAGTAGCCCGGGCTCGCGGCTATTAGCGGGCACGGTCCGATCGCCGTGCCCGCTAATTAAGTACTTAGAAGCAGCTGTCAAAGTTGACAGCTGCTTCTAAATACTTGCGGTTATACATCCCTGGTGGTCTAGTGGGGGGATCGCCCCCCTGCGGCGCGATTGCGGGGGGGCGATCCCTGCATCCATACCGGGCCGGGGTCTGCTCCGTAATGGCGCTGATCCCGGCTCGGCATTCTATTGCTTTTGGCTGCAGCAGCCAAAAGTAATAGAACACCGATCTCATGGATTCATGCAGTATAACTATACTGCATGGATCTCTATGAGAGATCAGAGTGCATATACTAGAAGCCCCCCAGGGGGGCTTCTAGTATATGTCTAAAGTAAAAGAAAAAAGTATTTTTAATAACACAAAACCCCCTCCCCTAATAAAAGTCTGAATCACCCCCCTTTCCCCATTTTATAAATAAAAATAAATAAATAAATTAATAAACAAACATGTTTGCTATCGCCGCGTGCGTAATCGCCCGAACTATTAATTAATCACATTCCTGATCTCACACGGTAAACGGCGTCAGCACAAAAAAATCCCAAAGTGCAAAATTGCGCATTTTTGGTCGCATCAAATCCAGAATAATTGTAATAAAAAGCGATCAAAAAGTCATATATGCGCAATCAAGGTACCGATAGAAAGATCACATCATGGCGCAAAAAATGACACCTCACACAGACCCATAGACCAAAGGATGAAAGCGCTATAAGCCCGGGAATGGAGCGATTTTAAGGAACGTATATTGGTTAACAACGGTTTGAATTTTATACAGGCCATCAGATACAATATAAGTTATACATGTTACATATCGTTTTAATCGTAACGACTTGAGGAACATGCATAACAAGTCAGTTTTACCCCAGGGCGAATGGCGTAAAAACACATTTCCCCCAAATAAAAGAAATGCGTTTTTTTTTTCAATTTCACCACACATATAATTTTTTTCTGGTTTCCCGGCACATTTTAGGCAAAAATTACATCTGCCTTAGCAAAGTACAATTAGTTGCGCAAAAAATAAGGGCTCATTTGGGTCTCTAGGTGGAAAAATGCAGGCGCTATGGCCTTATATACACGAGGAGGGAAAAACGAAAACGCAAAAATGAAAACTGGCTGTGTCCCCTAAGGGTTAAGCCGTGGACAGAACCAACCCTTCATTGTTTAGGCAGCTGAAAATTAAATGGATCAGGAGTAAATTAACCCTCATAGGACTCTTCAGCAATGCTTTTTCTTCTGTATAATAATATATTTCTAGGCCTAATGTAGTTTCACTGTGTCGGCATAGCACATTTGTATTGTTTCCCAATAATAAAAACAACAATGATTGAATGTTACTTAGACCAAACACAATAGTTTTGCATCTAAACCATATGGTGCATCCCAGGAAACAGCACAAGCAGCAGAGAAGCACATCTGGGATGTATTAGGAGCAGACCCTCGCTGTTAGGAGAAAACATTGTCCGGAGAATTAAAACATTTTTTTAAAGATTTTAATACAGATAACTTGGTCCAAAAATGCAACTGTTTTGGAAGGATATTTCTACTCGAAGTTAGAACAGAATGTGTAAAATTAACTAGAAAAAAAGTGATATTTTAGGACTGAGAGTTTTTGGTTACCTGGGAACAGGGAAAATGTTGATTTTAAGCTATGACAACGTACAGTAGTGAACGTAACGCACAATCCTGTGAGCTGGCGCCGCGCCATGAAACTGATGAGAAAATGGTAAAATCTGTAACTTGATAGAAGGGATGAATAGTCAGTAGATAATACTGTATATTAGAAATGCACAAATTGTATAGTATGCTGACTCACTCCAATACCTCAATGATTCCTTATAGGAGATAAGAATGAGGAAAAACTGCAACTGCTGCTAGAAAATCCAACAAAGTCCAACTTATCACACTGTTGCAACATTGTCTGTGCCCTTGTTCCTATATGGACTCACACAGCTAGTGGTCACCCACCATTTTATTGCGATGCACTCCTCAAGAAAATTGCCAAGAGTGATGAGGTATTTTAGCTGAGCAAGGACTCTTCTGCAATACTTAAAGTGTTCCTGTTGTTATAACTTTTAAAACCTAAATTAACAGTAGATGTGAAATAAAGCAAGTTTGCAATTTACTTTTTATTTTTTAATTATCATGGAAAACACGGCACTTCCTGTGTTTTTTTTCCTTTCTTCAAAGAGTTTAAACACAGGAAGTCCCATGTTTCCCAGGTGATCTGCGCACTCACAGAGAAGGCAGTCAATTGATGGACGCATTGCGCCGCGTCGCACTCTACTGGCCAGACTTCATGTATTTCATATCTATTTTTCAATAAGCACAAGACTAAAAATCTGCCTTCAGGAGACTGGACCTGAATTTTAGATAAGTACAGCTTTGTTTTATAGCATGATAAAAAAACAAACAATAATGAATGTATATAGTAAACTTGCTTAATTTCACATCTACTGTTGACTTAGACGTTGAAAGTTATGACAGGTACACTTTAACTGTTTGTGGGCTTTTCACTATAGCCTAATGACTATCACATCATCCCTGTCTTTAAAGTGTACTCAACTAACAGAGTAAAGTCTTATAAGGGTGACTTAGCACTTGAACATTTTAACATGCTGCTGCCATATAAGTAAACATAACAAAAATGTTATGCTTACCTCTCCGCACACCCCCTGTGGTCATTGGTGCCTTCACTGTCTGTAGCCGCTGTTACTTCCGGCTTTTTTTTATTCCAGGGATCAGTTAAAGCTCTGGCATTTGATTCTCTCAATCAGCAAACTTGTACATATCCTGAACAGGGACAGTCAGAGGAGAGGTCACATGGGCAACAGTGGGACCTGAATGGCATTGGAACACAGGAATAACATCATGCCATGGAAACGTGTGATGATTATACATGCAATTTTGCTTCTGGGGCCAGAACGGAATAAAAAGTGGACTGCTTCTTTAATATCTCTACATCCTTTTTTTGCAAGAGACAGGAGAGCAGTACTATCTGTGCCTATATCCCTTTTTGCCATTTTTGCATTGAGATCTTAAAAAATTCCAGATTACGAGACAATTTGTTTCTAGAAACATATTGCAATTCATTACAGCGTTTCATTTTCCTGCATGTACATCATACTTATGGGGGGGGGGGGGGGGGATTTATCATCTGTAGCACTTCTCACACTAGGTCTATTGTCTTTACACTGTTCTTCTCTGTCAAGAATGGAGATGAGCAAAACTCGAACATGCATGAGTTCGACTGAGTTGGTCTTCATGCTAGGTGTGGTCCAGGCTGGAGTGGCTTTAGTGGAAAATGCAACTTTTCAAAGTCGCAAATCATAAAATCGGGTATGAAACCACAAACAATGTTGAGATACATGCATAGCTTGAAGCGTATCAGTCATTAGGAAAAATTGTCACCGAGACATGACAAAAGTTTTGATCGGTCGAAGCCTAAGTGTTCAGACTGCCACCAACGAGGAGAACAATCTGGGGGAAGTCTGTATAATGTAAGTCTATGGAGCGGTCCAGCTCAAACAGACACAGAGAGGGGAGAAAATGCGCTGCACATGCAAAATTTTATTCTAGCAACAGGTGCAGAACAATGATACCCCCTCCCCAGAGAGTAGACACTATGGACCAGTCTTTCAAGAAGAAATTCTATGATATGATAAGTTATTAATTTCTACGACACAAAAACCTGTACTAGAAAACAGGGGGCCGTTTCTGACAATATTGTGTAATCTTTCTGTTTAGCTGTACTTATGTGGTCAAATATGTGAAACATGACAGTGACAAGGTAATATTACAACAACTAGTCTCATTTATTTGAGACCAGAAATAACATCCACCATGTCAGCTAGGTGAAGGAGAAGAACTGATTGTCGGCACACAGTGGTAGTTATAAAACCGGACAGCCACAGATTCAAGGGATGAACATTGGTCCTTGGTTCATAGGTAACATCAACATGGAGGGTATATGTCCTTTCCATGTTTCACAATGTAAAAAAACATCTATTTTTAGGGCTACATCTTGGCAGAAATCTACATGACCCCTAAGTGCCCCATCTACAGTTTAGTAAGATAATGGAATACGCTGATTTCCTTCTATAGTAATTCATTTTCTGAGACTTATGAGAATTTTGAGAACTGTCCCTCTTAGGTTACATTCTGTGACCTTGTTATTTATTAAAGAGGCGTCTGATAAATATAGAGCCTGTGAATTTATCGTTTGCTAACAACTACTGTTGCTTTAACGTTTTTTATGTTTTAATAAAAGCTTTGATTACTATGGCACTGATAGATATCTTGGCCTTCAGCTGAAGGCCAGGAAGTAGTGTCACTTCACCATGTCACATTGCATTATTAAAAGGATTTTACCAACAAAATAGAGATGGTGTAATGAGCTAATTTATGAGAGTTTGGTGTCTAGGATCCTTATCTCACAGGTTGCAAAACCACAATTCCCATCACACCAGGCTGTACAGACATGGTAGGAATTGTAGTTTTGCAGCAGCTGGAGGGTCGTGAGTTTGACACCTTATGTCTCCTTTGCCTTATGTCATATGCTTAGTATCTCATTGGAAACATTGGGAGGATCACCGCCATGAAACGTCTCAGATTTGTTTGTACATTGATGACTGAGGATCAGAGAGCCATCTTTGCACACCTATCTAGCAGCTCAGAGGTTATCAGTGTATGATGGGTAACATCTACATGGAGTTTATATTTTTTGTTGGTTCCCACCATGGGCTCTGGTCCCCCTACCCCCTCACCCATAGGGATAGGTTCATTGGTTTCTTATGAAATTGGTCCTAAAGGGTACATCACTGGGGATGGGACATGATGTGTTGACAATCTCTGTACACCACTGTGGTATATGATGCCACTATAAAAGCAACAGAAAAATCATGTGCTTAGACTAACACCTTTTGCAGGTGTAGCACTTATTTAGTTCATTATAATGATTTGTTACTTTTGCAGCAATTTAAAAAAAAAAAAATATATATATATATATATATATATACTCCCCTTTGGGTCCTAATTTGGATGACCTGTGGAGGTCTGCCTAGTAAATTGGTCCCAATATAAATAGGCCATTTTAGCTGCTTCACTATAAAACTCGAAGATGTAGTAAAGTAATAGACCACAAATTAATCCACCACGCATTCACTTTGTGCAGTTCTATAATGGACCTATGGTTTATTTGTACAGCGGTTCCTATTTTTTACAAGCAAAGAGCTTTGCTAAAGGGTCTCCGGGGCACAGCATGAAAAGAGCAGAACAAAAATGGACAGGGAAGAGTGCACTAATGTCATTCTGGGTCACCAAGGGCCACAGGATTCAGGCAATTACATTTGTCCTTGCCTCGCACTTGTCCTGAGGGGCCCCTTGTAAGATGCTCCTTCAAGGATGCAGAAGCTTTAACATCTAATTCTTCAGTATTTTTGCTGGTACAATAAGTTCTCCTCCGGTTAACCAGCAACACAGTTTTCTTTCTCTGCACACAATGTGCATTAACCACTGTATTCTAAGAGTTAAGCAGTATAAATGATGTGGAGAATGTCTTTAATATACACTATATGCCTATACAATGAGCAGTCGCTTATTTGCAGATACCTTGCTGGGAAATGCACCTTGTATGATATTAAGCACCTACAGTTTGCCTTTACGAACATTAAGAAAGAATGGGTCAGTCTAAAGAGCTTACTAATGGTACTGTAATAGGCTGCCAATGCTGCAACAAGTCAATTCAATAAATCTCTTCCCTCCTTGATCATCCAAGATCAGCTGTGAGCGACATTACTAAAAAGTGGGAGCAAATAGGAACCAAATCGACCCCGCATACAAAACATTGCTTAGAACTAAAGCAAATAATGCATACAAGTTGCCAATAACTGAAGAGTAACTGCAGAGGCCAAACCTCATCTGCCTTTAATATTGGCACAAATACGGTGTGCCAGCAGCCTCATGGCATGGGTTTCAATAGTTGAGCAGCTGCAGGAGGCCATATACCACCAATCATAATGCCAAGCTTCTGATGGAGTGGTGTAAAGCCACCGCTACTGGACTGCAGCAGTGGGAAAATGTTCTGTGGAGTGACAAATTAGATCCTATGGACGAGTCTGAGTTTGGCAAAAGCCAGGAGAATGTTACTGGTCTGACAGCATTGTGCCAGCTGTAAGGTTTGGAGGAGGAGGAATAAGGCTGAGGGTTTCTTTGGGCGGATGGAAGATTGCGCATGAGAAATCCTATTGAATCAATGGGGGACAGGCAGAATTTCAAGTGAAGTCCACTGAAATTCAGCGCCTATTACGTAGTGTGAACATACCCTATATCAGTAATAAAGCACTGACCCTATTAGATAAGGATGGGCGAAGAAAAGACAGAGCTCTCTATTAGACAGTTTGTTTCTGGGATGGAACAGTCCATTGTGCTGTGGGTGATCTGACCCGTTCTCTGCCTGGATGCATGTATACAGTATGTGCAGCAGTAAATATGAAGGCAGGGGGTAATGGGAACATAATAAAGAAGCCCTACTTACCCATCCTTGTGCCCCCCTGCAACGCAGCATCAACGCTCATGGTCCCCCACTGGGCTCCTGATCCTGTGACATCACGCCCCCACCCCACTCAGGCAATCAGTTGGACACCAGAGCAGTCAGTGACTGGCTGAGCAGGTACAGATGTAGCCAGAGTTAAAGGGAACCATTCACCCCGTGGCCCCGGCAGAAAACTGACATAAAGGTCAATATACTTACCACATCGCTCCCGGTCCCGTCCTGGATCCCGTTGGTAACATAGTAACATAGTAAATAAGGTTGAAAGAAGACAAGAGTCCATCAGGTTCAACCTAGGAAAATCCTACTGTGTTGATCCAGGAAGGCGAAAAACCCCTATGGGGCAGAAGACAAACGCCCCACCACAGGGAGAAACTCCCCCCCCCCCTCCCCCGACTGCAATGGCAACCAGAACAATCCCCGGATCAACGTATCACCAGAAATCTAATGCCCTTAACTTGTAATATTATATTTTTCAAGAAAAGCATCCAGGCCTCCCTTGAACTTATTTACTGAATCAGCCATGACAACATCATGTGGCAGAGAGTTCCACAGTCTTACCGCTCGTACAGTAAAGAACCCGCGTCGATGCTGATGATGAAATCTTCTTTCCTCTAGACGTAGAGGATGCCCCCTTGTCATTGTTACAGACCTAGGAGTAAAAAGACCACTACAAAAATCTCTGTACTGTCCATTCATATATTTGTACATTGTGATCAGATCGCCCCTAAGACGTCTTTTTTCTAGCGTAAATAACCCCAAGCGTGATAACCTGTCCTGGTACTGTAACCCACCCATTCCCTTAATGACCTTTGTTGCCCTCCTCTGCACCCGCTCTAGGTCAGCTGTGTCCTTCTTATATACCGGTGCCCAAAACTGTACACAGTATTCCATATGTGGTCTGACTAGTGATTTATAAAGAGGCAAAACTATGTTCTCATCTTTAGCATCTATACCTCTTTTGATGCACCCCATTATTTTATTAGCCTTGGCAGCTGCTGCCTGGCACTGATCACTAAAGTTGAGTTTACTGTCCACCAATACCCCCAGGTCCTTTTCGGAAGTAGTTTTACCCAGTGTTTTATTATTTAGCACATAACTGTACTTATTATTTCTATGGCCCAAATGCATAACCTTACATTTATCCACATTAAACTTCATTTGCCATTTCTCTGCCCAAGCCTCTAGCTTCTCCAAATCCCTCTGTAATATGATATTATCCTCCTCTGTACTGATTACTTTACCCAGTTTAGTATCATCTGCAAAAATGGAGATTCTACTCTGTAGCCCCTCTACAAGATCATTAATAAAAATATTAAAAAGAAGTGGACCCAACACTGACCCCTGTGGTACCCCACTAGTAACTAAAACCCAATCTGAATATGTTCCATCAATGACCACCCTCTGTTTTCTATCACACAACCAGTTACTTACCCATTTGCATAAGTTTTCCCCGAGTCCCAGCATCCTCATTTTGTAGACCAACCTTTCATGCGGCACAGTATCAAATGCCTTTGAAAAGTCCAGATACACAACATCCACAGCCTCCCCCAGGTCCAGTCTATAACTTACCTCTTCATAGAAGCCGATCAGATTAGTCTGACAGGACCGATCCCTCATAAATCCATGCTGGTGCTGCGTCATAAGATTATTTTCATTAAGATACTCCAGTATAGCATCTCTTACAATCCCCTCAAATACTTTACCTACTATAGATGTTAGACTTACGGGCCTGTAGTTTCCAGGATCACTCCTTGACCCCTTCTTGAATATTGGTACCACATTAGCTATGCGCCAGTCCTGTGGAAGAATCCCTGTCGTAATAGAATCTTTAAATAATAGGAATAACGGTCTGTCTAACACAGTATTTAATTCTTTCAAAACTCTAGGATGGATACCTTCTGGGCCCGGTGACTTATGGATTTTAATATTTTTAAGGCGTTTCCCCACTTCTTGTTGTGTTAGGCAGGTGAGATTTATGGGAGGATTAACATTATCCCTAGTCATATCGTCTGTTATGGGATTCTCCTCTGTGAATACAGTAGAGAAGAATGTATTTAGTAGATTGGCCTTTTCCTCTTCCCCCTCCACCATTACACCCAGATTATTTTTGAGGGGACCAACATTTTCGGTTTTAAGTCTTTTGTTATTTATATAGGTGAAGAACATTTTGGATTTGTTTTACTTTCTGTGGCTATCCTTCTTTCTGTTGCTATTTTTGCTTCTTTTATTTGTGTTTTACACATTCTATTCTTCTGTCTATAGTTGCTCAATGCTTCCCCACTACCTTCTTGTTTTAGTTGTCTGAATGCTTGTTTCTTATCATTTATTGCACCCCTTACAGCTGTAGTTAACCACATTGGATTTCTCTTATTTCTACTACGTTTATTCCCATATTGTATGTGTCGTTCACACGATTTACACAGGATGCTCTTAAATATGTCCCATTTCTCTTGTGTACTTTTATTTCTGAAGGCATTGTCCCAGTCTATGTTCCCAAGGTCCTCTCTTAGTTTTTGGAAATTAGCCTTCCTGAAATTTAATGTTTTTGTAGCCCCTCTGCTAATCATTTTATTGAAGGATAATTGAAAACTTACTATGTTATGGTCACTATTACCTAGGTGACCCCCCACCTCTATTTTTGATATTCTGTCTGGCCTATTGGTTAAGATCAGGTCCAGAAGGGCCCCCCCTCTTGTTGGTTCCTCTACTAGTTGGGAAAGGTAATTATCTTTAACTATTTCCAAAAACACGCTTCCCTTCCTGGAGCTGCAGGTTTCTGCTTTCCAGTTGATATTTGGGTAGTTAAAGTCCCCCATAATAATGACTTCCCCCTGCTTCGCTGCCGCATCTATTTGTCTTATAAGAAGATTTTCTGATTCTTCCACTATACTTGGCGGTTTATAAATCACTCCTATAAGAATTTTATTATTCTTCGTCCCTCCCCTTATTTCTACCCAAAGAGACTCCACATTATCATCACATATATCCTCCCGCAGAATAGGCTTAAGGCATGATTTAACATATAGACAGACCCCTCCCCCTTTCTTATTTTTACGGTCATTTCTGAATAGACTATAACCCTGGATATTAACGGCCCAGTCATAGGTCTCGTCCAGCCATGTCTCGCTTATCCCCACTATATCATATTTCTCTTCAACCATTATGAGTTCTAATTCCTCAGCTTTATTAGTGAGGCTTCGAGCATTAGTATACATACATTTAATATATTTGTCCATATTCCCTTTCCTTTTATCACTAGTGACTATTCTAACCCCTCCCGCCGCTCCACCCCCAGTTCCATAATCTAGGCCCAGCTCTCCATCTACTCTGTCTTTACTTACTATATTGTAGTTGCCCTCCCCCCCGGTCCCTAGTTTAAACACTCCTCCAACCTCTTAGCCATCTTCTCCCCCAGCACGGCTGCACCCTCCCCATTGAGATGCAGCCCGTCCCTACCGTAGAGCCTGTAACCGACCGAGAAGTCGGCCCAGTTCTCCATGAACCCAAACCGCTCTACCCTACACCAGCTCTTGAGCCACTTATTTACCTCCCTAATCTCCCGCTGTCTCTCAGGTGTGGCTCGTGGTACAGGTAATATTTCGGAAAATATCACCTTGTAGGTCCTAGTTTTAAGCTTCCTGCCTAAGTCCCTGAAATCATTTTTAAGGACCCGCCACCTACCTCTAACTTTATCATTGGTGCCAATGTGCACCATGACTGCTGGGTCATCGCCAGCCCCTCCCAGTAATCTGTCAGCCCGATCCGCGATGTGACGAACTCGAGCGCCAGGAAGGCAACACACTGTTCGACGATCCCGGTCTTTGTGACAGATTGCCCTGTCTGTCCCCCTAATAATTGAGTCCCCCACTACCAGTACCTGCCTGGCCTGCCCTGAACTCCTGTTTCCCACCTTACTGGAGCAGACACGCCCCTGGCTTTCAGAGGCAGTGTCCTGCTGCAGCAATGCCACCCCTGAATCAACATCCCCCTCTCCGCCAATTTGGCAAACTTGTTGGGGTGTGCTAGATCAGGACTGGCCTCCCTCACACTCTTCCCTCTACCCCTTTTTCTAACTGTGACCCAACTAGCTGTCTCTTCCTCCTGTACCTCCATGCTATCACACTCTCCCCCATCTACCCCTTGGAGTGCTTGCTCAGTCAGAAGCAGACCCCTTTCCAGTTTGCCAATGCATCTCAATCGTTGCAGCTGCTCATTTAGATCCAGGATCTGGGCTTCCAAAGCTCCGTGGTGACACGGAGAAATTGCTGATTCTTCTTCTCGCGCCCATTATGGTAATGAGCACCGCCGGGCCCGAAGTCCAGCCTTCTTCCCGCCTCCGACACTTGATTGACGCCTGGTCTTCCTCCTCCTCGTCTTCTTTCTTCTTGCCGGATCCCGCGCAGGCGCCGTGACGGTCGTTTTCGGAGCATGCGCAGTTCACAATTGAAGCCGCTCCGCAGCTTCACTGTTTACTGCGCGTGCGCCGATTGTCTCGAGCACGTATCCTGTTTACCGAAGAGGTGACGAGACCATCGCAACGGCGCCTGCGCGGGAATTCGTCAGAAGACGTCAATCAAGTTCCAGGAGGTGTGGATGGGCGGCGACGAGAAGAGGACCTCATGAATAAGTCGGACTCGTCCGTCGTTTCCTATGGACGTTGGACTCATCTCAGCTCATTACCATACTGGCCGCTAGAAGAAGAATCAGCGATTTCTCCGTGTCAACAACGGGATCTGGGACGGGACCGGGAGCGATGTGGTAAGTATATTGACTTTTATGTCACTGTATGTCAGTTTCTGCCGGGGGCCATGGGGTGAATGGTTCCCTTTAACATGATCCCTGACGCAACAATTGTGTCAGGGACCTACATAAAGTCAATTAGAATGTCGAGTTAACCGCGTCATTGTTAACACAAGATACATTTGTAGATCCTGTGGGGCTCAGATGAAACAGGAACTTATTATGTGTCGTCCACACCCCCGGAGTTTTTGCTGTTGCCCGGTGTGTAGAACATAACAAATAAGTGCTACTTGACACCAGTAAAGCTGCGGAATTCCACCTGCTTCGGTGTCAGACCACATCTCTATGGGAGGGCTCATGCGATCCCTCCCGTAGAGATGTGGTCTGATACTGAAGCAGGACGAGAGTTCCATTGTGGAATTCCACCCCATTTGCTCAGTATGAACATACCCTTATGAGTACACACATGGATCTGTGGCATCACCCAGAATTTCCCCAGGGGAAGCAAAACTAACTATTTAGGCAATGGGAGAAGGTTGTGCCAAAGGCCATAGACATTATTAAAATTTCAGAGCGTAGATATCTCACCTTTCCGGAGGTGGAGACGACCTATGCCCTGGGTGCAGGTCATTTCTTACCAACAGGTACACGGGTTTTTAGAATCCAGGTGGAAAGACCTGCAATCTGAGCTCACATCTAATCAGATTTCTATGTATAACCAGAACGCTATCCGTTGTCATTCTTTTATGTTACATTGCGCCATGTGGCCACTAAAGGAGTCTTGCCTACCTTGTTCAATTACTGGGAAGAAAAGCTACCTCTCCTTGAGTTTAGTAAGCAAATCCTTAAGGAGTGGGTCACAGTGCGCAATGCAATTATCAGTAAACAATGGAGGGAATCCCAATAAAGAATAATGCACCATGCTACTTATGGTTTCACCTTCCCCAGAACCCCGGACAAACCGGATTGTATTATAGCATGCCCTAAGTGTGGGGAACCTAGATCGGATCTATACCATGGCCTCTTCCTATGCTCTAAGGTGGCGTCCCTGTGGATGCTCACCTTATGATACTACATATACCCCCTGATGAAGGTGTGGTCACCTTATTTGGTCATATTTTAATCCTAGTGGCCAAAGTTGTCCCGTTGGCTGACTCCAGCCATGCCCTCTATGGATCCTGTGATTAGTCAGGTCAAACATTATTTGCTAATGGACCAGCTTGAGGCTGAACCCAACTGAGAGAAAAGGGCTAAAACATTTTTTTAAGGAAAAAATGTATTACTACTTTCTCTGATACAACAGACATTAGCACAGTTGTTGGGCCTATTAAGAACACTAAATGGTATTTAGAGGCAGATGTTGCGGAACTCTGAGGAAGTTGCGTATATCAGATTGATACCTGTCCCATGAGAATGGCAGCTGATAATAGTGTTGCGGCCTCATTTAGGCAAGCTCTGAGGGAGGAGGGTGTTTTTCTGGGTCTGCTTTGGGCTTTTGTGATAAAGTGTACATGATTGTCATACTACTCTGCAGACTTTGATTGCTGTGTCACTTATGTGTATGTGCAGTATATCCATGTACCAGAAAAGTGCCAATAAACGTAAGTTTGAGAAAAAGAAATTACAGTCAGAAAATAGAAACAGATTAGAATAAAAGAACAATTTTTAGTATCTGACTGAAATTAATAAAATAAAACCTAGGTGATACGTGCCCTTTAACTCATTATAGCTCACCCTGTTCTGGGTTTTGTTCCTGTACTTCTGCTTCTTGGCCTCTGCCTTTCTTCCTACTTCTTCCTTGTTTTGTTCTCCAGATCTTTTGTCTGGTACCTTTCGTTCTATCCCTAGATCTGACATTTACATCTGACTACACTTCTGTCTCCTCATCAGGCCTGTGGCATCTTGATTGTTCTCCTGGATCTAAGATTTGGCTCCATTCCTCGCTATGCAATAACTACACCAGCCCTACCTCCACTATTCTGTGGACTGTGACCTGGTGATCTTTCTGTCAGTACCTTCTTGCAGGGGTTAAAAGCAAAAAACACACAATCCTTTAAACACTGCACCCCAGCCTAGAAAGTGCTAAATGGATATCTACATTACTGGGTACACAACCATAACAACTAGTAATGCATAATAAACTCTGTCATCAACACCCACAGCCGGAGCATACAGCTAGGGACAGCTACTTACTTGTCTAACCTGTAAGGGTCAAGCGCACAACATGATTGCGAGGTAAACAGCAATGCAACATCTATTGCATTCCTACAAACACCTGTTTACTTGGGACCGGCAAATAGAGACTGTGGGCAACCAGGCATATTGTGAGGGTAAGAATTACACATGGCCACTTTTCCCCCTCTCTTGTCTCAAGATTGGGTTAGGTTTTAAACTCAGTTCCATTGAAGTAAATGGAACTTAATTGCAAACCACAACTGAACTGGAGACAACAGTAGGGGTAAAAGTGGCCATGTTTTTGTAGCGCTGGATAACCCCTTTAAATCCATGAACAGTGTACATGAAGACCCACATCCATCCATAGTGAGCAACCACACGTAAAGCATCGGGATGGGGATGTGAAGTAGTCTCCCAGAGCAGCGGCTCCAACTTCGGCTGTCCAGGCACCATGGGAATTGTAATTTTGAAACACCTGGAGGGTCGCAAGTCTGACACCTCTGTCCAAGAGACTCAAAGCGGTTCTACAGGGCGGGCAAAGCCTTGTCACTTTACACCAAACTCGACTTTGGCGAACCAGCTAGCTTGTACCAATATTGGCACTAGAACCAGTTACAAATTGTTGCTGGTACTACCGTGTTTTTCCGAAAATATGACAGTGCCTTATTTTTTTTTTTTTTCTAAAAAAAAAAGCACTATGGGGGAGATTTATCAAAGTGGTTAAAATTTAGACTGGTGCAAACTGCCCACAGCAACCAATCACAGCTCAGCTTTTAGCTCTGGTGAAAGGAAAGAGGAGCTGTGATTGGTTGCTGTGGGCAGTTTGCACCAGTCTAAATTTTACACCCTCTGATAAATCTCTCCCTATGTCTTATTTTCAGGGGATGTCTTATTTCTCTCCTATTTTTGGGGGGATTCCTTATTTACAGGGGTGTTTTTTTTTTTTTGGGGGGGGGGGGGGCTTTATTTCAAATTATGCTGCAAACTCCACCACGCATTATTTTCGGGAAGCACAATATGTTCTGCAACTATCAAGCATGCTCAACCAATGATACTTAAACTGGTTATTCCTACACGGGGGAATCTACTGCTTCATTCCTGAAGGGTTATGGCTGAAGACGCATCACTGTAACCATGGAAACTGCAAACTGAAAGAAGTCAGAGTTTTTGCAGTAAAATAACCGCACAAAAATAAAGCCGGAAAGGCAACTTAACTATATATATATATATATATATATATATAATATAGTTGCCTTTCCGGCTTTATTTTTGTGCGGTTATTTTGTGCGGTTATTAACGGGTGACGTGTGACCCCGCACTGGTGATGGTGAGGAAAGTCTCTGTGCTAATGTTACATCCTGTATCCTCACAGAGGTGACATATATCATCTTATATTTAGAGTATATATATATATATATATATATATATATATATATATATATATATATATATATATATATATAATATACTCTAAATATAAGATGATATATGTCACCTCTGTGAGGATACAGCATGTAACATTAGCACAGAGACTTTCCTCACCATCACCAGTGCGGGGTCACACGTCACCCGTTAGTAATGCTGTGGGCAGACATGAGGTGACGCACGAATAACGGGCACACTATATGGATGCGTACTGTATCTTACACACTACAGGCGCTTTTCCCGCCTCCAGACGCCCCGCCCACTCCTCGCACCCCGCAGCCAATTGCCCCGCCTGCACAGCCTCCCGACGTAATATCGCCTGCGACGTGGTGACGTCATCCAAGAGGCGGAGAGAGAAGACATCTGTGGGTTAACCGTTTCCTTACCGGATCGGGTCCGTTGATGGGGTCACCAGCAGGCAGCAGGAGGAGGCCGGGCGGGGGCACACCCGAGTGACACACAGCCGGGCGCACCGGCCGCCGCAGCAGGTGACCCGCTTACTGTTTATCTGCCTATGTGATGAGTTTGGTGACATCCTGAGCTGTATCTGTGATCATAGATATGTATGTAGCTGTACATGTGTAATACACGAGGTGTGCAGTGCCGTATATACAGGTATATACATCGTGAGGCCATATAGTAGCCCTTATATACAGGTATATACATTGTGAGGCCATATACTAGCCCTTATATACAGGTATATTCATTGTGAGGCCATATACTAGCCCTTATATACAGGTATATACATCGTGAGGCCATATACTAGCCCTTATATACAGGTATATACACAGTAACATGACAACCAGGCATACAGCCAGTGACATCATATACTACTGCCTATATACAGGTATACACAGTGACATCACAAATATATTACCTGTACTGATCCTGAGTTACAGCCTGTATTATACCCCAGAGCTGCACTCACCATTCTGCTGGTGGTGTCACTGTGTACATACATTACATTACTTACCCTGCACTGATCCTGAGTTACATCCTGTATTATACTCCAGAGCTGCACTCACTATTCTGCTGGTGGGATCACTATGTACATACATTACATTACTTATCCTGTACTGATCCTGAGTTACATCCTGTATTATACCCCAGAGCTGCACTCACTATTCTGCTGGTGGGGGTCACTGTGTACATACATTACATTACTTATCCTGTACTGATCCTGAGTTATATCCTGTATTATACTCCAGAGCTACACTTACTATTCTGCTGCTGGGGTCACTATGTACATACATTACTTATCCTGTACTGATCCTGAGTTACATCCTGTATTTCTTTTATTAAATTTTAAACATAACAATCAATACAGAAATAACACACCATATCTGACCAGAACTAAACAGTAAACAGAAAAATGACAAAAACAGAATGAAACCATAACATAAAGCACCGGTCCATCCCCACACTCATTCTTCCACATAAACAACCCGTATACCTATATACAATATATACACCCATATACCTATATACAATATGTACACAATATAAACTATTTAGCTAAACATATTAATAAACTATATACACTACTATATACAAACCTATATATACACTACTATATACTATACACCTATAAACACACCTATATACACTACTATATACAATACACCACAATATACTATACACCTATATAAATAACAAAATGTGAACCCCCTGGCCCAGTTGCATTGTGCACAACCTAATACCACAGACACAATTCTATACAAACCAACACCAACTAAACAAGACGTCATTACACAAATAAACAAGACACAATACAAAATAATAACCTACAACTAAACTATACATATAATATTTTTTTAATAATTTATTTATTTATTTTTTTTTTTTTTTTTTTTTTTTTTGGGCCCTGAGCTGGTCCCGCATCCCATGCCCCCAGTACATGATCACGGACGTCCATGAACCAGCCCAGGATTTCATATATATATATATATATAAAAGTCCCAACAAAGTCCCACAGAAGCCCCCTCCCCCCTTTTACCCACCACCCAACCTATCACTAAACCCCAAGCCCAGGTGCAAACACAACACATATAATATATACAGTATATACAATTTATACAAACATACAAAGACAATCACAATACACAAACTTTTGAAAAAACAAAAACAAAAACAAAAAAAAAAAACAATGGGTGCCGCCATCATGGGTGTTTGAGTTAGACGGCTTTCTTTTTCCCACTATCCTTTGTAACCTGCCCTCCACCTTCCTCATCTGATGATGGTTTACCCCTCTTTAGTGAAACAGATGTATCCATGTCCCCTTTATTTACATTTTCCTCGTCCCCCGACTCTGGGCAGATCCTCCCCCCAGAGGAAATACGTTCCCCAGGGAGAGAGGATTCGACGTCCCCTGAAGGCCCCTCCGTCATTGCACCAACCGTAACCTCACCCTGCGCCTCCTGCACCTCTGAGGAGGAAATATCTTGGAGGGTTTGGAACCGGTTTGAGAGACCAATCAGAGGGAGGATGGTTGTACCTTCCTTTGGCATCTGGGGGGTGGGAGAAGATCTTACATCTCCCCTTTTCTTATTCTTTTTAGTACCCCGCTTGTGCTCCACCCATCTCCCACTATCCTCATCCGCGCTCTCACCATGGGAGGACAGTGGAGAGATGGCACCTTCTTCTTTCCGAATCCTCCAGATCTCCTCATCCAGATCACTGTCCCTCAGAGCCTCAGCAGTAAGATTGGCCTCGGGGATGAGGTCAGAGGTCACCACAGTTGCGCGAGGCTCCTGAGACTCCCCCATCTCCCTCTCCCCTTGGCGCTTATCCCGACGCCTCAGTTGGGCTGGCGTCTTTTGCTTACTTTTCTTCCCTGGCTCTTTTACTCCTTCACCTCCGTCAGCTGCCCCCCCAGTAGATTCCTCCTCACGACCTTTCTCCACCGGGGTGACAACTGCGTTGGCAAAGGATTGAGGGCAGCGACTGAATGGGTGACCTAAGTCACCACACAGGTGACACCTAATCTCCGCACAGGATGCAGCGTGATGACCTATTTCCCCACACAACGAGCACTTCAATACCGTGCACCTAGCACTGAAATGTGTGGGGTCACCGCACCTGTGACAGAGCTTCGGCTGACCCTGGTAGAAGACCTGGATTCGATCCCTTCCTAGGAAGGTGGCAGATGGTATGTGGGTAACGGTGTTTCCTGAATATCTAAGTTTGACCATAAAGGTCCAAGCCCCTGACCAGATGCCATATTCGTCCCTGTTCTTTTTTGGGACTTCCACCACCTCTCCATACCGGCCAAGCCACGTCATGATGTCAATACAAGAGAGTGATTCGTTACGGGTTAAAACGGTCACTCTCTTGACGTTATTTTGGCGAGACACCGCCTGAATGGCAAAGTCTCGCCAGCCAGGCTCATCCTTTACCAGCTCATAGCTCGACCAAAAAAGCTCAAGCCCCTCCGGCCGAACAAAGCTGATATCGAATTCAGGGGTACCAAAGGGATGTATCAAGGCAAAGATGTCGGCTGCCTTAAAGCTCATCCTCAGCAGGAGCTCAACAACTTTAGATCTTGGGGGACATGTATCACTGCCTCTCCACCTCAGACGGACCACATTCCTTCGGACACCGCCTGGCCCGGCTGTTGGGAGAGACCACACAGTTTCCCTACCCCTTTCCTCTCGGAAGGCTGCAAGGCCATGCCTTTCTATCAAGAAAGACAGATCAACCTCCCTACCCTCTACATTGATTGTTCTCTCCCCTCTCTTTAAGGCCTGCAGGACACGTCGATGCAAGTCACCATCCCCAGGGCCCGAGGACGAGGAAGGCACCCCACTTCCCCCAGCGACATTTGCATAGCTGCGTACAGGTGCTGCAGCCGCTGGGGGTGCAACTGGACCAGGCCCTATGCTCCCACCATTAACCTGTGCCCCTTCACCACCCTCCTCCACATAATCCATACCCACACCAATACCACATGTCACACTACCCCGACCACCCTCCAAAGCCCCAGACAGATTCCTCCCCACATTCACTCCTCCCTTCCCCCCAACATTAATTCCCCCATTCACACTGGGTGGACCGGTGTGTTCTGGGACAGAAACAGATTTTGTACCATCAGCGTCATTGGGTACCAGGACCGGAGCCACCTCCACAGGACAGGCCACTGGTCCCTTAAGAAAGGACCGAACAACCTGCCTGGACTGTTTAGAGGCAGCCCCTGCCCTATTTCTGCTGGTACCCTCTGCCTCATCAGTACTAGACTCCTCCGCACGATCTGGTCCAGCAACTCCAATACAAAACAATGGCTTTAGTCCAGTCTTTCTTTTGGGAGGGGAAGGCATCTTAGCTCCGGCAGCATCCTGACGACGACACAAAGGAACAGTAGTGCCAGCGCCAAGAGCCACCGGAGCTCCCGCAACTGACACCGGCACACAGCCGCCTTTAACGTTACTGCCCACCGCTGGGCCACCTCTCCTGCCACTGCCCGCCGCTGGGCCAATATCACTGTCCGACCTTACGGCCGGTTCCTCACCTGCTCCACCTCTGCTACTGCAAACAGAGATGGAGCTTACCGCCATACTAGACTCCATACTCTCCCCATTCTCCTGCACTGAGTCCACAACAGAACTCAGGCCGGGCTGAGATATGGGGTTCACACAGTGAGCTGACCCTGAGGCCAGTCCGGGGGGCACAGGGAGGGGGGAATAAACAAATGTTACCTGCTCCTGAAGCTTGGTGGTCTTTACCTTAGTCTTTCTTCCAGGCGCCTCCTCTGGTAACTCCTCTCCGAATACGAAGTCCTGGAGGCGCCCTGGTGACTCCAGGAGCTGGATCTGGGCCATCAGCGCCCCTCCCTGGTAACTGGTGTTGCTTTCATCCCCCGAACAGCGGCTAGATGACAATGCTGCTTGCCCTGCAGGGAGCCCACTGTATGGGGTCTGTTGTTGCGGACCCCCCGGGTGGATTCGGCTCAACATCACGTACCTCCGCAGCTTCTCCTTCCTCCTCCACCCGGCTCTCTGGCTGGAGCCCTCTCAGCCCTCTCTGCTTTTGTCTCTCCATTTCAGCAAATCTGTCGTCATTCTGTAGTTTCTCTTTAAATGGCCCACTGTTCTCCAGAATAAAATTTCTTTTTTTTCATCAGCTTTTTGATGTCGGCTTTCAGATGCTTCATTTTCACTGATAGCTCAGCCTTTTTGCTGCTTAGCAGCAGTGTCCATCAATGCTTTTACAGCACATACCTCCTCCTGGAGCTTGTACAGCTGGTTCCTGATGTCCTCATACCCATGGAGGCTCGCAGCAATCCGGAGGCCATAGGTCTGCCCCGTCTCTTGGGACCGCGGCACCCCCCAATCTTCCTCCACACCTCCATGGGCAGACTGCCTTGCTCCAGGAGGAGTGTCACTGCTCACACTGTCATGGCTTGGTTCCACAGCCGCTGTAGAACTGCTGGCACTTGTAGTTCCATAGCTGGTTGTAGCCTTGCGGCTACCCTTTGTCACCTCTGGTTCAGGGGTGGCTGGAGAAGCATCGCTGCACCTCCTAGCAGACCTCCTCAGCCCTTGGACCTCTGATGGTATTCCTTCTGTTGGTCGCTGGATTCCTCTGCCCCCCACGGACCTGGTTCGGGGAGCAGGAGTTGGGGCTCTCCTTGGCTCGCTCATGCCTGAAAACCCGCTCCCTCCCTGGGGAGGAGAGAGCAGGGCCCAGGGGCAGATCTGGCTTGCCTGGAGCCCAGGAGCAGCAGCCTCGCACAGCCCCACACAGCAGGACCACACCCAAAACTAATTGGATCACCACTCCAGAGCTGCACTCAGTATTCTGCTGGTGGGGTCACTGTGTACATACATGACATTACTTATCCTGTACTGATCCTGAGTAACATCATGTATTATACCACAGAGCTGCACTCACTATTCTGCTGGTACAGTCACTGTGTACATACATTACATTACTTATCCTGTACTGATCCTGAGTTATATCCTGTATTATACCACAGAGCTACACTCACTATTCTGCTGGTAGGGTCACTGTGTACATACATTACATTACTTTATCCTGTACTGATCCTGAGTTGCATCCTGTATTACACTCCAGAGCTGCACTCACTATTCTGCTGGTGGGGTCACTATGTACATACATGACATTACTTATCCTGTACTGATCCTGAGTAACATCATGTATTATACCACAGAGCTGCACTCACTATTCTGCTGGTACAGTCACTGTGTACATACATTACATTACTTATCCTGTACTGATCCTGAGTTATATCCTGTATTATACCACAGAGCTACACTCACTATTCTGCTGGTAGGGTCACTGTGTACATACATTACATTACTTATCCTGTACTGATCCTGAGTTGCATCCTGTATTACACTCCAGAGCTGCACTCACTATTCTGCTGGTGGGGTCACTATGTACATACATGACATTACTTATCCTGTACTGATCCTGAGTAACATCATGTATTATACCACAGAGCTGCACTCACTATTCTGCTGGTACAGTCACTGTGTACATACATTACATTACTTATCCTGTACTGATCCTGAGTTATATCCTGTATTATACCACAGAGCTACACTCACTATTCTGCTGGTAGGGTCACTGTGTACATACATTACATTACTTATCCTGTACTGATCCTGAGTTACATCCTGTATTATACTGCAGAGCTGCACTCACTATTCTGCTGGTGGGGTCACTGTGTACATACATTGCATTACTTATCCTGTACTGATCCTGAGTTACATCCTGTATTATACTCCACTATCCTGCTGGTGGTGTCACTGTGTACATACACTACATTACTTATCCTGTACTGATCCTGAGTTATATCCTGTATTATACTCCAGAGCTACACTCACTATTCTGCTGCTGGGGTCACTATCTACATACATTACTTATCCTGTACTGATCCTGAGTTACATCCTGTATTATACTCCAGAGCTACACTTACTATTCTGCTGCTGGGGTCACTATGTACATACATTACTTATCCTGTACTGATCCTGAGTTACATCCTGTATTACACTCCAGAGCTGCACTCACTATTCTGCTGGTGGGGTCACTGTGTACATACATTACATTACTTATCCTGTACTGATCCTGAGTTATATCCTGTATTATACTCCAGAGCTGCACTCACTATTCTGCTGGTGGGGACACTGTGTACATACATGACATTACTTATCCTGTACTGATCCTGAGTTATATCCTGTATTATACTCCAGAGCTGTACTCAGTATTCTTCTTGAGTGATGTGCATTGAGGCCTTTTGATGCTGCACATTAATAGTGACATTATGGCTGTTTTTAGTTTTTTTTTTATAATTCTTTTCAGTGTTTTGCCCTCAAGGGGTTGCACCACCATAACTGTCTCATGACAGGGGTCCAAGTGCTGGGATCCCCCATTATCTTGAAAACAGACATCGGAATATCCTGTCAGACTGTATTCGCAGTCCAACCCAATTATTCTCTGCCAGAGATACCATGACCTGATGAAAGTGTACAGAACAGGCCGCAGAGACAAACTGAGCCTAACAACAGGCAGTGAACAGCAAAACTGCAGGGAAGTGAGACCCCTTGTGGCCAAGAATTTAGGGCTTTTTATTTTCTGAAGGCCCTATTCTGAGGAACGAATTTCGGCCGTTACGGCCGATAATTGACCCATAGAATAGAAGGCAACGTTCATGTTGGCTGTTCGTTGCAGTCGTTTTTTTTTCGAAAATGTTGAAAAACAAACGACTGTGATCGCAGTGATCTGCTGCAGTCGGTCCGTGGAACAGGAGCGGCGGCAGCAGACCGCCACTATTCTCTACGGGCTGCCCCGCAGCTCCCCGTGGCCCCTGCACTCACCTGCACGCTGCCGCCGTGTGTAATAGCTAGCGGGGAATGAGAAGCAAATGAGCGCGGACAGCGTCTAGGACTAGGTGATGACATGGGGACGCTGTTGTGACCACTGAATAGAAGATTTTCAGGACGTTTCTTTATGACCTTTTTAAAATTTAAACCAGTCCAATGATCAGCTGATCGCACAGGTCCAGCTTCAGATACCCCTGACTGCCAGCCGCTCAGAGAGTTCAGCTGATGTGATGTTCTGGTCTATGTTAAAGGGTCTCCAGGTTAGTTTGTGTCTAGTAATATCACTTTAACTCACCCACTGGGCTGCAGTACCTCACACAACCATGGACAGGAGTGGCACTGTTCTAAGCCGCCATGTATGTGTAATCCAGAACATCCCCTTACAATTAATTGTCCTGTAGACCTACAGAAAGCCGTCATTGTCTTACTCCAGCCACAGGCTCATCGGGACAGTAGAATGAAGCCTGTAAATAACCATCATAAGACTTTGCTCTGAGGTCACTTTATGGTGGTTTTCTCTCCCGTTATGAGATTGTAGCCTGAGCGTTAATAATTAATAGGCCGCATGCTGAGACTCCTGGTTACCCGGCACTGTGTATGAGGCCGGACCGAGGAGTCAGAGGGCAGGCGGCTCATATACCACCATAGGTCACATGTGCAAGGTAAGTTCTTGGCATGTGATGCTGAATTGTCTGTGTTGGTCATGTCAGGACGTACAGGGGTTTCCACGTTGGTCATGTCAGGACATACTATGGTTTCTGCGTTGGTCATGTCAGGACCTACAGAGGTTTCTGCGTTGGTCATGTCAGGACCTACAGGGTTTTTTGCATTGGTCATGTCAGGACATACATATTTACAGGGTTTCCTATCTATCACCTATAGATTATAAAGTGCACAAAATGTGATTGGCAGAAGTGATGAATCGTGGAGCCTTGACCCCCCAAGTCCTGGCTCCCGGCTGCAGAGTTGACTGCACGTACGAAACTCCCGCTATAGGATTTCATGTTGTCCATACAAATAAGATAGTCATTAGCCCTCATTCCATGGACAGCCACTTCTCCCATCTCCCATGGCTGAGCGTTTATGTGTTTGGGGTCTACCCCCTATAGCCAGAGTTGGGGGCCCCTACAAGGAGTTGTTCTCCCTCCAGATGACCCAGTGCATCCATCTTGTACATAGAAGCTCATTGATTTCAATGAATGCTGTATACTGATTTATATTAAAGTACTATTAATACTTTTCCTCCTGTGTTGCACCCAGTCCCTCCGTCAATGGAGAGAGAGTAGTGCCCATCGGACTGGACCCCTTTAACCTCTGATTGACCAGGCCATATAAAAAAAAAAAAAATAAATCATCTGATATGTCACAGAGACATGCAAAATATACAAAGTCCCAACAGCAACCAAGATAGTGTTAATATCTTCAGTATTTTATTGCATTTCCAAGCACAAAGTGCAACGTTTTGACCCACCGAGAAATCTTTGGTGAAAGACATGACGGAAAATGCCAGATTGCTTAGCACATAGAAGAAGTAAGGCGTGTATATAGAGATACCTATATATATATATATATATATATATATATATATATATATATAATATATATATATAATCATATATACCATATCCTACGTAAACAATTACCAATCCAACCAGAAATCTGGGCCAACAAGTTTCTCCAAATGACACAACCACTTTGAGGCCCAAGGCCCCAAGCAGTCATGTGACTTCAGAGAATCAGGAAGTGCTTTCTTTAATTTCACTCACGTGTATGAAGCTAGCCAGTGGCGGTATATGTGTTATGTCCAAACACCCCCAAATCCTGCCAGATGGACAATAATCTAATGTGTGGGGGCCAGGAGGGTGTCTGGCAGAAGCTGTCTCCCCACTCCTAAGTGTACATGTGTATGTGGAGGATCTCTACCTCTCATCACTACCTTCCCACCTGGGTCCCCATTGCACGCGTCCCTGACTATGTTAGTACTCTGTATACCATAGACTTCTACCTGTGCCTGCACCCCCTGCTGGCTTGCTGGACCATTCACCCATCCACCCAAGGACCTGTAGAGGTAAGAGCCTGGTAGCCACTTGCACCCAATTCCGATGGGATTTAAAGGGTTAAAGCCAGGTCCTCCTAGTCCTCCTACTTTCTGCCTGTCCTCCTAGTTTCTCCTTGCAGCTCTCTTTGAGGGCCCAGATTACAGCCTGGCCGTTCTTATTTGCCGCCTCTTCCTGTTCTTCTTATTTGGTTCTTTGTTAGAAATGTAATTGCAGAGTCACCCCAGAGCCGTCAGGGCGATGACGTGCAGTGTGAATGTTTACAATAATTCGCTGTGTACAAAGCAAATGTCATCCGGGGACAGTTCTGCTTAGAGATCTCCTTGTTAGAGCTTTCATGTGATCGTCCTGATCGTTCCTGTCACAAGAACGACTGCATTAAGGTGCACCCATATCTTAGTCCCTGAACACAGGCCCACCATTACACACTTGGGTTGGCGCACCCATCTATATCTTATATTGTGAATGGCCGTTGTCTATGCTCCCCTGCCATACACTCCCCTTCCTGCCCGTTTTTACCTTGCTATGCAGCAGCCAGGCTAATATTAATTTCACTATTCATACCTCACAACCTCCCCGCTTCTGGTGGGACATTCACGATTTTAGGGGGATTTCCCACTGTCAAGGGATTGCCCTCATGTGTCCTGCTTCCCCTGTGCTGGCATCAGCCTCAGGTGCCGCTGCCAGGTACTGCAAGTGGCCATTTGTTTGTGCTCTTGGTGAACCCTCACAGTTAAATGACATAGGCTCCCCGCTCTGCCAGTTACTCTTGCATACTCCAGCCACAAGAGCCCGCTTCCTCCCCCGATGCTTCGGTGCATGATTGCCAGTCATGTGCTGCTGTGTAGCTCGGTGTGTGTATGCTTTATTTATTTATTTTTTAATGAACAGATGCCTACATTGGGGTGGGACCAACTAAAAGTGGGGATGCCTACATAGGGGGGACAGGAGCTGAGTATCATGGGGGTGCCTACACGTGAGTGCAAACTACCAGGCACATGGGGAAGTGATTTTACTATCTGGGGGAGTAATTATCAGGTGCATTACCTATAGTGGGATCCTTACTACATTGGGGGTACTACATGCTACCTAAACTGGGGGGCTATCTACCAGGAGAATTACCTACAGGGGGATTCCAAAGGGGCACAAAGTGGGCATTGTTACAGTGTGGAGCAATACAGATCAGGACTTTGTATTGAGGTGAGGATGGTGCTTAAAGGGGAAGATATGTTGCCTAACAAAAGTTCTAAAAATTACTAATAGACACTTATTATGGGAGATGCACCTATAGTGCATTTTCCAGGCACTTATTACAGCATGGCATGTTTAGGTCTCTTTAAGGTTGATGTCACATCACATACACTGTGACGTGACATCACCATCTTTACAGAGACCTGTAAACACTATGCCGTAGTAAGTGCAGGGAAAATGCACTATAGGTGCATTTCTCATAATAAGTGTCTATTAGTAATTTTCATAACTTTTGTTGGGCCACATATCTTAATTTTTTTTTTTGCCCGGACTTCCCCTTTAAGCAAAGGGCTTAAATGTTTGGCAGATTCTGTGGAGACAAGGCATCACCAGGAGAAGTGTTCATGATAGCAGTGAGCGACTGTGATCAGAGAATATGCCTCAGGTGAGTCAATGGATGTAACTGCACTGCACTCTGTTATTAGTAATGGTATGGCGGTATTAGTCACTGTATGGTGGTAGTGGTGATAGTTATTTTATATACTGGTATTATTAAAGGGGTATTCTGGGAAAAATCTTTACTTTTTACTTCTATTTAAAAATCTCCAATCTTCCAGTACTTATCAGCTGTTGTATGTCCTTCAGGAAGTGGTGTATTCTTTCCAGTCTGACACAGTGCTCTCTGCTGCCACCTCTGTCCGAGATAGGAACTCTCCAGAGCAGTCGCACATCCCTATGAAAACCTTTTCTGCTCTGAACAGTTCCTGACATGGACAGAGGTGGCAGCAGAGAGCACTGTGTCAGACTGGAAAGAAAACACCACTTCCTGCAGGACATCCAGCAGCTGATAATGTGGGAAGAGTTTAGATTTTTATATAGAAGTAAATTACAAATCTATATAACTTTCTGAAACCTGTTGATTTGAAAGAAAAAGATTTCCGCAATATTAATTTTGGTATACTGGATTTTAATAAAGGTATGGGGGTATTGGTCGGGATCTCTGTGGAGAAACATTACCAGTCAGACGGATCCAGATCTCTGTGGAGAAGCATGACTGGTCAGACGGATCCAGATCTCTGTGGAGAAACATGACCAGTCAGACGGATCCAGATCTCTGTGGAGAAACATGCTCTGATCAGATGGTTCTCTGTGGAGGAACAGAGCTTAGATGGAACCAGGTCTTTGTAAAGAAACATGGCCTAGTCGGATGGATCCAGGTTTAGGAAGAACCTTGTCCTGGTCACAATGGAAAACAATATTACCTAGTGGGATGTATGCAATGATGAATTGCTATGTGTCTCCTATGTAAGGTATTAAACCTTAGTTGCAGAAATAATGATTATACCATGTCCCTTGGCCCACCCACATATTGCCACACACACGCGCCCTAGTTAATCGTGACAACTGATACAAGTGATGGCGCACCCAGATTACCATTTTGCAATATCCCCAGGATCTGTTGGCTGAGGTCACAAAGCCCTTGGCTTTTGCTTAGATACCGTTCCCATGATAAGGTATATACAAGCCTCCTATCTCTTGCCAGATAACTAGAATTTACATATGCAAATCAGCAACAGGTATTTGGCACCATCTCCCCAGCTGTGCACCCTGCCAAGATGTCCCCGGGCTGCGGATGCATGGAAATCAGATTAGAAATGTAATGACAAGTTCTTCTTCTTTATGTTATGTGTCAGGGATTATAGTAATTGGACATTGTGTGTCTTACTATTATATAGTCACCGTATAATTACCTAATAGTCGTAACCGGCAGCGCCACGTTATGAAAGTAAAGAGAGAGACGCGCAGGAGCCGAGTGATTCATCCTTTGTTCGCTTCCCTTTTGCATTTCCACACGTAACAGTATATATAATTATTATCTTATTTATAAAGCAACAAGGGCGTCATTAGGAAAGGTTTACGGAAGTCGGGGGTGAGAAGTCGTCAGGAGGGCATTACATAGATGGTAATATTCAAGGAACGTTCCACAGTTTGTAGTTTTGCAGCCAACCCTTTTGGTTGGGGATACTGAAAATATTGAATCCAGTTGCAAACACTTTGAGACGTTTAAACCCCACCCCAAAATTTGAATCTTAAACCCCACCCAAAATTTGAATCTTAAACCCCACCCCAAAATTTGGACATTTAAATGATCACTTGCATTTCAAACACATACTCTCTAGTGTAAATCTTTTCATTTGCTAAAAATGACTCCTTGCCTGAGTGAGAAAGTCCTTAAAACAAATGTACCATCAGGTACATCTGCTTTAAGTTTGGCCCATGGACAGAACGACGCCAGTGCCACATTATAGAGGGGTGGGGTTTTCCTCCGACTGGGGGGGTGGGCGGATCCGCCTCATTGCTTCACCCCCAGCCAATGCCTGTGAATAGAATGGCTCCATAAACAGGACTATAGTAAAAAAAAAAAAAAAAAAAAAGATCACAGCACCTGCTTCCCTGCATCGGCACTGTTATATCCATGGACAAATGGTGGTTACATTGGCTTTAAGATTGGTGTCAACCTTCCCTGAATATTGCTGTTCACTGCCTGATCGTTAGGCTTAATACCCCTCTAGTAACAGAGAAACCAAGACAGAACACAGGATATGGTGGTTGGGCTTAGCTAGTCTAATTCTTTGTGGTACTGTATTGGTAGATGCTGTGTCGGTACAGTACAGCGAACTTTTAGGCCAGTTTCGCATGTACCGGAATGGCAGTGGATTTCATGCTGCGAGCTCCCCAGCGATTCCTGATACAGCGATTCCCCAGCGTAATGATACATAATGCCGGGATTTTCGATAATCCGTTTCTTTTGCACACTGTCCATATATTCGGACTATGCACAGAACATGGCAATAAGGCTTTAGGCCTGAAACGTAAATCATTTCTCCAAAAACATCACAAATTATAGATGTTGAATAAAACTAAAAGTAAAAAAAAATATCCTTTGTACTGGATGTTTTTGGTATACACAGTTCCTACTTACTAGAACACTGCCTGGCAATAAGCAGAACACATTGATCATCGGTGATCGCATTACACATTATGTATTCATATCAATAGATTGAAATAGGTACAGATACGGTTTTGTTGTACAGATTGCATCAACATGAACTATATTTCTGCTTTGGATTTTATTTAATCATTTTTATAGTTGTCAGTGATAATTATAGATGATTTTATATAATTACTATTTATATACACTCTAGTAGACTCTTAATATATCCTGATATTGGAAATACCCACTCCACCCCTTGTAGTCACTTCTAGACACTCTGCAGACTATCCCATCGGATCGCGGCTCTTCAGACCGTGCAGTTTAGTCTATGACTATAGATACACAGGGTGGTTATGGTCTTAGGTGGAAAAAGCAATAAAGAAAACAGGAAGTGAATGTGAGACAATTGCATCTATTGAAATATGATTTTGGGTGGAGCAGCAGACATGATGCCAGATGCGTCTGCTTGGGATCCAGCTGTCTAGAGGTTTGGATGATCCGCTGTTTCATGTTACTGGCAGCGCTTAAAGGGCAACTCGGCTTCTACTGCCGCACATCCAAGATCCATGAACTGAGGAAGCATTGTGGGATTGTGTGGGTGGTAAATATAAAGGAAAGGGCCCTGCTGTGACTACTGTGTGTAGAGTGGTGTCAGGTTATGGTACTCTGACTACTGGAACGATGGGACTGCATGTTCTTGCTACTTACAGGGAGTAGAGCATTTTATAGGTTCAAACGGCTGGCGAAAGATACCCCAGTCTCTTCATACAAAAGGGGTGCACCGCTGTAACTACTGGGGGAATGGAATTCTTTGTGTTACCAGTAGTTTTCACTTATATTTTCCGGCCTGAAAACGAGCCGCCAGTCTGTTCGAACCACTTAAAGGGATATTCTTACTGTGCCATCCATAAAAATGTGCATCACTGGTGTGAGGAGGGAGGAGCATAACTGTGACTACCGGGGATGCCACTGTTGTCACTACTGGAGGAGATATATAGGCATGACAATAGGGATCTGTACAATTGTGATTTTAGGGAAAAAAGGGGGGTATAATGTATAATTAAAGCGCTCTGTACCCACAATCTGACCCCGCAAACCACTTGTACCTTCAAATAGCTGCTTTTAATCCAAGACCTGTCCTGGGGTCCGTTCGGCAGGGGATGCAGTTATTGTCATAAAAACAACTTTTAATCCTGCAGCGCTGTGTCTAACGGCAGGGGCTTACATTTGTATATGCATTAGGCTGGCACCACCTCTCCGTCCTTCCTCCCCACCCTCCTCATCATTAGTAATGATCCAGGAACATTTACTGCTGTTTGAGCTTTGCACAGGTGTATTAACGATCCAGCCCATGTTCATTATACACACAGGTGGGGAATAGGAAGCTATCTGCTTGGAGCATTCCTAATGATGAGGAGGGTGGGGAGGAAGAACTGAGAGGTGGTGCCAGCCTAATGCATATACAAATGTAAGCCCCTGCATATACAAAGCCCCGGGCGTTAGGCACAGTGCTGCCAGATTAAAAGTTGTTTTTAGGACAATAACTGCATCACCTGCCGAACGGACCCCAGGACAGGTCTTGGATTTAAGCAGCTATCTGAATGTACAAGTGGTTTGGGGGGTCAGATTGTGGGTACAGAGTCTCTTTAAGACTTCAGGGAAAAGGCACACACTTGTGGGCTGCTGGTTGGGGAAGCACTTCTGTAATTAAAGGGGTATTCCACTTAAACATAACTTTTGATATGTTGCTGCCCATGGTGTGACTAACAATTACTTTCATACTTGTTATTATCTATTCAGTCTCCTTCTCTAAGTTCTGAGATGCTGCTTTCTGCTGAAAAATACAAAATCTGTGTGTGAGCCTTTCTCTCTGTCTCCCCCTCCCTTCTGGGACAGACAAGTACCTGACAGGCTTTATCTGCAACACTGTAGCTTCTTTGTAATGCCAGAAG
>NW_027208513.1:0-56251 GCF_027789765.1 Dendropsophus ebraccatus | reverse complement strand
GGGTGCCGCGGGATCCGGTGGGAAATGCACTCTGTCTCTTGTAAGCATCCCGAGAAGCTGCGGCCGCGCATCTTCTCGGATGCACAGAGTGCTTTGATGTTCCGCCCGCACTATGAGCGGGCGGAACATTAAAGTAAGCAGATATAGGAGCAGGAAGTGTCAGCGTCCTGCTCCTATATTCACTCCCATAGGCTGCCGGCGCTTCATGCCAGCAGCCTATTGGAGGCCGGGACGTGACCTCTCCGGCAGGCGTGATCATGTGACGTCATCACGCCTGCCGGAAGTCCCGTCCCCCTGGCTCGCAGAGGAGCCCGAAGAGGAGGAGGAAGAGCTGCTGCCTGCAGCTACACAGCGGATTAGGTGAGTATGATGTTTGTTTTTTTTAGGGGGCAGAGCAGGGGGCATTATTAGTTCATGGGGGGCATTATTAGTTCATGGGGGCACCTCTGGGGGCATTATTAGTTCATAGGGGCACCTCTGGGGGCATTATTAGTTCATCACAGCAGGGGATCCTACATACAGGGGGCACAGCAGGGGGATCCTACATACAGGGGGCACAGCAGGGGATCCTACATACAGGGGGCATCCCACATTCCTACTCGCTTTACTGCACATAACACCAAAGAGCGCAGTTACTTTGGGAGCCGACAGGAGGGAGAAAGGGAAGGAAGTTGCTAGAAATGTGCGGAGCCTAAATTGTTTGTCTCGCAGGTTCTGAAGAGATGAAAAGTAGCTGGAAGAAATCATCATGGCGGATGGAGAGGAAAAGGGAAAGTGACTCCTCAGATCAAAGAAGACGTCACCTGTGAGTCACTGTATGACGATTTTCTTATTTTGTAGAACATTATTTAGTAGGGGCGCCCCGAGGAAATTTTTTTTTCCAAGGTGTGCCCCGAGGTGGAAAAGGTTGGGAAGCACTGGTATAGGGGATGTGTCCCTCCTGTGTGGTGTGGTATAGGGGATGTGTCCCTCCTGTGTGGTGTGGTATAGGGGATGTGTCCCTCCTGTGTGGTGTGGTATAGGGGATGTGTCCCTCCTGTGTGGTGTGGTATAGGGGATGTGGTCCCTCCTGTGTGGTGTGTATAGGGGATGTGTCCCTCCTGTGTGGTGTGGTATAGGGGATGTGTCCCTCCTGTGTGGTGTGGTATAGGGGATGTGTCCCTCCTGTGTGGTGTGGTATAGGGGATGTGTCCCTCCTGTGTGGTGTGGTATAGGGGATGTGTCCCTCCTGTGTGGTGTGGTATAGGGGATGTGTCCCTCCTGTGTGGTGTAGTATAGGGGATGTGTCCCCCTGTGTGCTGTAGTATAGAGGATGTGTCCCCCTGTGTGCTGTAGTATAGAGGATATATCCCCCTGTTTGGTGTAGTATATAGAGGATGTGTCCCCCTGTGTGGTGTAGTATAGAGGATGTGTCCTCCTGTGTGGTGTAGTATAGGGGATGTGTCATGTGTGGTGTAGTATAGAGGATGTGTCCCCCCTGTGTGGTGTAGTATAGGGGATGTGTCCTGTGTGGTGTAGTATAGAGGATGTGTCCCCCTGTGTGGTGTAGTATAGAGGATGTGTCCCCCTGTGCGGTGTAGTATAGAGGATGTGTCCCCCCTGTGTGGTGTAGTATAGAGGATGTGTCCCCCTGTGTGGTGTAGTATAGAGGATGTGTCCCCCCTGTGTGGTGTAGTATAGAGGATGAGTCCCCCTGTGTGGTGTAGTATAGAGGATGTGTCCCCCTGTGTGGTGGAGTATAGAGGATGTGTCCCCCCTGTGTGGTGTAGTATAGAGGATGTGTCCCCCTGTGTGGTGTAGTATAGAGGATGTGTCCCCCTGTGTGGTGTAGTATAGAGGATGTGTCCCCCTGTTTGGTGTAGTATATAGAGGATGTGTCCCCCTGTGTGGTGTAGTATAGAGGATGTGTCCTGTGTGGTGTAGTATAGAGGATACAATGTATCTGTCTGGAGGTTACAGTGTTCTACATTAGATACAATGTAACCAATTGGAAGCTACTGCAATACTACAACTCCCATCATGCACTGACAGCAGCCACTGTATGATGGGGCTTGTAGGTTTGCACAGACCACAGAAGCCTACACATATATCCCCTGTAACATCCACATACATAGTGTATAATGGTACAATACCTGCTCATACTCAGACGTGACCCATACCAGTGACAACCGGTACACAGACAGCAATGTACAGCCGCATACTCCCCTCTAAAACGACCTCATGGTCACACTACAGCCGCCACACAGGCAAAGGATACAAAGTAGACGGCCAGGAAGATGAGGGCACAGCAATCAATGAGAGAGAAGATAAAGAGAGCGGCCTCCATCTTGCCGCTGCCGCCTGCGCCGACCCTACAAATCACCAATCCGCCGCGCCCTCACCTACACACGTGACCCAGCCCGGCGCGCTGCACATCGGGAGATGTAGTCCTCTCTGGCATACAGGAGCGCCGCAAAGGACCCGGCGCGCTGATCGCTGGGAGCTGTAGTTCTTCAGTGTGTCACGTGACACAACTACGTCCTGAGCTAAATGCGTGAGGACCTTGGTGACGTCAGTGTCACGTGAGCGATGGAATGTTATGGTCATGTGATCGGAATGTCATAGTCATGCCTAACAAGTCCATACGCGCGGCTGGTGACCACGTGACCCAGATTATAGGCTTCTTCATGACCTTAATACTTATTATATGAGAGTGTTGTATGGCTGTATGTGTGCACAGGCCTGAACACAACTGCTCCTCTGCATAAGGGGGCACTACTGGCAAGGTGTGTGTCATCCTGACATAGACTTCGATATTATGTACAGTTGCCATGGCAGGAGCCTCCTACCTGGTCCTTGGACATGACTATTTGGGATGCTATACAGTTGCCTGGTAAAACCTGGCACACTCCTCGTGTTTTAGATTGGGCAGGAAGTCAATGAATTAAACATTTCATGCAAGAATCAAGGACAGATTTAAAGGGGTATTCCCCCCAAAATTATTTTTGCATTAATACATTGCCCACCCGTAGCGTTCCATCTTTCCGATATAAATTTATTACAGGTTCTCCACAGTTCTGCTGTTATCTAGGTGCCCCCACCCCACGGATTGCATAGAATCATCAGCTCTCAGTCCACTCCGACACCGCTCCCTGCTCCTGGCCCCGACCCTCCGAGACGGCATCACGTGTCCTCCTTCTCTTCAATGGGCCGGGTTAGCGCTTCTAACCCAGTCCACTGAAGTGAGGGAGGACAGTGAGACGCTGCAGCTGTCTGCCTCTCTGACAGCAGCACCGCCCACTGTGTGCCCCTCGCCCTGGAGGTCACCAGCTCTATGTAACCTCCCCACCCTTAGTGTACCCACAGTCTGTGCCCCCCGTCTCCCGGTGGCCGCTGGCAGCCTCTGTGTAGCGGCGCCCCCCACAGAGATCACCCATATCATGCATCTCCCTCCCCCCACACTGTGTGCACAACCCCTTCACTCCTCCCCTCTCCATCAGGCTGTGCATTTACCCCCGCTCACCCGGTGGCTGCCCGCAGCGCTCCTGTGCCTGCAGCCCAACTGTGTGACGCCCCCAGGCCCCCTCATCCGCGGCCGGCCCGCAGCCTGCTCACCCCTGGACGCCCGCAGCCCTCTCACCCGCCGTCGCCCACAGCCCTCTCACCCGCGGCCGCCCACAGCTGTCTCATCCGCGGCCGCCCGCAGCCCTCTCACCCGCGGCCGCCCGCAGCCCTCTCACCCGCGGCCGTCTCATCTACGGCCGCCCGCAGCCCTCTCCCCGGGCTGCCCGCAGCCCTCTCCCCGGGCCGCCCGCAGCCCTCTCATCCGCGGCCGCCCGCAGCCCTCTCACCTGCGGCCGCCGGCAGCCCTCTCATCCGCGGCTGCCCGCAGCCTTCTCACCTATGGCCGCCCGCAGCCCTCTACCCGGGCCACCCGCAGCCCTCTCACCCGCGGCCGCCCGCAGCCCTCTCACCCGCGGGCGGCCGCAGCCCTCTCACCCCTGGACATCTCAGCTCTGCTACATCGTTCTCACTATCTCAGTTCTGCTACATCCTCATCACATGTCAGCTCTGCTACATCGTTCTCACTATCTCAGCTCTGCTACATCGTTTTCCCTATCTCAGCTTTGCTACATCGTTCTCACTATCTCAGTTCTGCTACATCCTCATCACATCTCAGCGCTGCTACATCGTTTTCCCTATCTCAGCTTTGCTACATCGTTCTTACTATCTCAGCTCTGCTACATCCCATCACATCTCAGCTCTGCTACATCCCATCACACTATCTCAGCTCTGCTACATCCCCATTACATCTCAGCTCTGCGACATCGTTCTCACTATCTCAGCTCTGCTACATCGTTCTCACTATCTCAGCTCTGCTACATCGTTCTCACTATCTCAGCTCTGCTACATCGTTCTCACTATCTCAGCTCTGGCTACATCGTTCTCACTATCTCAGCTCTGCTACATCGTTCTCACTATCTCAGCTCTGCTACAATCGTTCTCACTATCTCAGCTCTGCTACATCGTTCTCACTATCTCAGCTCTGCTACATCGTTTTCCCTATCTCAGCTCTGCTACATCGTTTTCACTATCTCAGCTCTGCTACATCGTTCTCACTATCTCAGCTCTGCTACATCGTTTTCCCTATCTCAGCTCTGCTACATCGTTTTCACTATCTCAGCTCTGCTACATCGTTCTCATTATCTCAGCTCTGCTACATCCCCATTACATCTCCGCTCTGCTACATGGCCATCACCTTCTCAACTCTGGTACATCATCATCATTATCATCATCAGGCAGAAGCATTGCATGATGGGAAATGTAGTTTCCTATCTTGGATATAGACCATCTTTTAGAAAAACTTGTAACTCAGGAACGTAAGCAGCTAGAAAGACGGGAGACGGCTCAAAATTCTCAGGGGGACTTCATGAGTAAGACTAGCTAGGTTTCGAGGCATTTCATTTTTTTAGCTCTTGGGGGGAATACCCCTTTAATATGCTGTGACTTAAAGTGTCAATGTTGGTTTATTTCTTTATTTTATTTTTTTGCAGAAATCAATAGTCCAGGCGATTTGAAGACACTTTGTAATTGGGTTTATTAGGCAAATATGCCATTATCTTCATTCAAAAAGACTTTCCCCAGGTCCCCCCTCCCTCCTCTCTCTCATTCATTGCTCATTATCAGGAAATCTCGACTCTTTTACATCGGACGTGCACTGTCTGTTGTATGGAGAGGGGAGGGGGGAGATTAGTCGCCAGCAGAGAAACAAAGGATTACACAGCAGGAACTGTATGAAATCTGTATCAGAAAGAGGTCAGTGCTGACTGTTAGAGGAGATAGCCCGTGATGTGGCTGTAAATTAACTCTTTGTTTTCCTGTTTTGGTGCCTTCATCTCCCTCAACCCCCTCCCTCTCCATAGAAAACCATGAAGACAAGGGGGAGAGCTTCAAACTGCTTTTTCATGATTAAAAAATACATTTTTTGCGGCTAATAAACCCAATTACAAAGTTTCTTAATATTGCCTGTACTATTGATTTCCTGCAAGAAAAAATTGAACGACCGTGGACACTTCAAGCACAAAAACCTGCCTAAGTACAAAATTGTGCATTTTTGGTCGCATCAAATCCAGAAAAATTGTAATAAAAGGCGATAGGAAAGTCGCATATGCGCAAGATACTGATAGAAAGAACACATCATGGGGCAAAAAATGACACCTCACACAGCCCCATAGACCAAAGGATAAAAGCGTTATAAGCCTGGGAATGGAGCGATTTTAAGGAACTTTTTTTCTCTGCAAAAGGTTTTATTTTTTTAAAAGCCATCAAATAATATAAAAGTCATGCAAGTTGCATATTGTTTTAATTATACCGACTTGAGGAACATAAATTCTATAGGACGAACGGTGTAAAAATGAACCCTCCCCCCCAAAGAATTGTTTGTTTTTTTTATTATTTCACCGCATATAATTTTTTTCTGGTTTCACAGCATATTTTATGCAAAAATTCAGCCTGCCATTGCAAAGTACAATTAGCGGCGCAAAAAATAAGGGCTCATGGGTTTCTAGGTGAAGAAATGAAAGTGGTATGGCCTTTTAAACACAAAGAGGAAAAAAATGAAAATTGCCTCTGTCCTTAAAGGGGTACTGCGGGCAAAATCATTTTTAAGATATGTTACTGCCCAACAAAAGTTTTGAAAATGACTAATAGACACTTATTATGGGAAGTGCACCTATAGTGCATTTTCCCTGCACTTACTACAGCATTTCCTGTTCATATCTCTGTAAAATTGGTGACGTCACGTCTCATCTGCTCCAGGCCGGCGGGGGTGATCCCTACAGCAAGCGGAGGTAGTGGATAGCAGTGGGAGCTGGCGGCTGCTGGACACGGGGTTAGTGCAGATGCTGGCACCGGGCAGGTGCTTGTAGCCTGGGGAGGGGGGCAGGGAGCTGGGGGAGGCCGGCGAGGGTGATCACCGGTGAGGAGAGAACTGTAAGGGGTTGTGGGGAGCAGTGGGAGCCAGCGGTTGCCAGACTAGTGGTTCTGGGGGCCGCCAGCACAGAGAACGGTGCAGGGAGCTGCGGGATGATGGAGGGGTGATACCTGCTCAGGGGAGAACTGTAAAAGTTATCTGGGAGCAGAGGGAGCTGGCATAGGGACAAGTAGAGAGAGGTACAGGGATCTGGGGGAGGATGGAGGGGGTGTTCCTGCAGGACGGACTGGAGAAGGAGGAGCCGCTGGTGCTGGAGCAGATGAGACGTGACGTCACCAATTTTACAGAGATATGAACAGGAAATGCTGTAGTAAGTGCAGGGAAAATGCACTATAGGTGCACTTCCCATAATAAGTGTCCTATTAGTCATTTTCAAAACTTTTGTTGGCAGTAACATATCATAAAATTGATTTTGCCCGCAGTACCCCTTTAAGAGGTTAAAGGAATTATCCAGAATTAGATAAACTTTTTTGCATTTTTCCAAAAACAGGCGCCACCCCTGTCCTTAGGTTATGTGTGTTATTACAACTCCGTTTCAATCACTTCCATATGAGCTGCAATACTAAACACAACCTGATGACAATGGGGGGGGGCTTTTTCTAGAAGAAAACATACACGTTTCTCCAGCCCTGGATAACCCCCATAAAGGTCTGGCCTACTAGATAATATCCAGCAGACTTTCACCATACCATTCACATCCATAATCTCATTGCCAAAAAAACATTAAAATTCCAAATAACTGGTCTCCCCACAACCCGGAAGGAAAACTAAGCTCGCGTGGGGGGGGGTCACACTACACCACGTGACTCTCCTTCATGCTGGCTAGGACCCTAGGCGCGATGACATAGTCACGTGATCCTTGATCCTTCTCAGTGCAACGGAGCAGGCAAATACTGACGTCACCAACGTGTCCATACTATGCGAGGACCCCAGGGATCTGGAATAAACGGAAGCTGCGTGTTTTCTCCCAACAGGCAATGCTGTGGACACCTATATGAAAAGACTCTATCTGGTAGCAGTGTATGGTGCAGGCATCGCCGAGGGCAGCTCTGTGAGAGGTCTCCAGGCTCACATGTGGGGATGAAGCTGTAGATAGGGACCGGTGCAGACATGAAGATCCGTCCAGTGTCTCCGGGGATAGACAGGAGGCTGAAGCAGCGGCTGACACAGGTAGGCGCCACTGAGCAGCTCACTGTACACACATAGCAGGAGTGCTGCGGTACCGGAGCTCTCCTCTGCTGCAGTAGTCAGCCATGATGTACTTCCTGTCTGGTTTCTAGCTTGTTTTATACATTAGGGAATGTGAGAATAAGGTTGTAATTGTACTTGTGATGCATGCTGGGAGTTGTAGTTTAAAACTCCTACCTGTTTGATCCAGTGATGTGCAGAGAAGTTGTTCTGTGCACTGGTCACTAGCTGGGGTGGGCCCTGTGTTGTCTTGTCCACACTATTTGGAGCCCAGTCCGCTTTGATTAGAAGAAAGATGAGATTTAAAGGTAAAAGGTTATTTTAGAACAAGTTTTTTTAGTTTTTATATTTATTTTTTGCAGTATCTGAGCAGTAACAGATGTGGCGGTTTTGTGGATCTTGCCGCCGTGGCCGCTGATCTGCAGAGAACCTACAGGTAACCTACGTTATCATCCTTATAGGTCACATTGCAGTTTGTCAGATCAAAGTGATAATCCCATTGTGTCATCTGGAAGATTAGAACGTTTTGTTGATCTGATCGCCGTGACACCCCCTAAATTACAAGATAATAGGGGAAACCTTAGGGTCCTTTTACACACACAGATATCTGACAGATTTTTGAAGCCAAAGCCAGGATCAGACCTCTAAACAGAGAACGGGTCATAAAGGAAAGACTGAGATTTCTTCTCTTTCTCCTCTCGGATTTGGCTTCAAGAATCTGTTAGATAAATCGGTCAGATATCTGGTGTGTGTAAAAGAACCCTTGGTGCGTCTCCCAATTGCTGAGTATAATGCAGGCTATGTAGGTGTCTAGTGGCAGCTCACTTCTGCCACCTCCTGGTAGGGCTTTATGTTCATTATTATGATGTTTTTTTTTGTTTTTTTTTCAGCACCGAATATGGCAGAAGAAAACGAAATGCCTTCAGGATCCAGGTAGAGAAAGGTGGGTGACAGCTGTGAATGTATATAATATACAGGATATTTACAATAGCTATACCTCTGCTTGCTGACACTGAATGGAAGGACTAATGATAGTATTCTATATATAGTAACTCAGGGGTAGGGAACCTTGGATCTCCAGCTGTTGCAAAACTACAACTCCCATCATGCCTGGTTAAAGCTTTGGTTGTCCAGGCATGATGGGAGTTGTAGTTTTGCAATAGTCAAGGTTCCCTACCCCTGTGGTAACTGTTAGGTAGTGTTCTCCAACCGATGGCTCTCTAGCTGTTGCAGTACTACAACTCCCAGGGCATTCTGGGAGTTGTAGTTTTGCTACCAGTCAGGGGAACCTCTGTTAATATCTTTATGGGTTTACTGGCAGAGCTGATCTATCTATGTAGCGTTCGCAGAATTCATGTCATTGTGTGAAAGGTTTTGTACACTAATGTTTGGACACTGTCCTGAGGTTTACTCTCTCCTCTAGTGTTTAAGGTTATCTGTTCTGAGAATGAAGACATCGGGGCTCTGGAGGAAAGACATGTGGCCAAGCGGGCGAGGAAAGGGACTGATGGGTAAGTGAGCACTGATACAGCCGGCCTGTATATTGACCAACTACAATGCAAGAGACCAAAAGGGGCCATTACCCTTCACCTTACTATATGTTAGTTGTTACATAGGTGGTCTGCAACCTGGGGCCTTTCAGCTGTTGGGAAACTACATCTCCCAGCATGCATTGACCACCTATGCATTAGCTATTAGATTCATGGTATGCAATTTATGGCTCTCTAGCTGCTGTGATACTACAGCTCCCAGCTGCACATAGTAGACCACCATTATGACTTAGTGTCTGATATCTTCTTATCCAGGGATGTGAACAGTGCTTCTGATGACTCCTCAGACTCCGATGACTATACAGATCAGCCGGTGAGTACTGCTACAGGAGAGAGGATCCTGCCCATAGGAGCTTACACTCTACAGGAGAGAGGGGGGGCTGCTAGCCATGGTAGCTTTCACGCTACAAGAGAGAGGGGGGCCCACTAGCCATAGGAGCTTACACTCTACAGGAGAGAGGGGGGCCCACTAGCCATAGGAGTTTACACTCTACAGGAAAGAGGATACTGCTCATACGAGCTTACACTTTACAGGAGAGGGGGGCCCACTAACCGTAAGAGCTTACACTCTACAGGACAGAAGTCCTTGTCCATAGGAGCTTACACTCTACAGGAGAGAGGACCCTGCCCATAAGAGCTTACACTCTACAGGAGGGAGGGGGCCCCACTAACCATAAGAGCTTACACTCTACAAGAGAGAGGGGGGGCCTACTATTCATAAGAGCTTACACTCTACAGAAGAGAGGTCCTTGTCCATAGGAGCTTACACTCTACAGGAGAGAGGTCCTTGTCCATAGGAGCTTACACTCCACAGGAGAGAGGAGGCCCACTATCCATAAGAGCTTACACTCTTTCTCTTTATTTACAGTCCTCGAATCTCATGAATAGTTCTCTGCTGTCCTTATACCGGAAAGGGAACCCAGAGTCCTCCATGGACACCCCCTCCAAAAATGAGGCTCCGCACACCAGCACCCCTGCACCTCCCAAGCCCCCCCTGGCAGAGGCGACAGGTAACACCTCGGATACAAGAACCTCAGGACCTGGTTGGTTCATTGACAAGACACCGAGTAAAACTATTGAGAAGAACATCTTCATAGATCTGTGCGATGATGGAGATGGGACGAATGCTGAGGAGAAAGAGGTAACGTCCCCTGATCTATCACCAGAACGTTGAGAGGAAGTGAACTGAGGGACTGTTTATAATTTTACACGCAAATCGGCATATGATTTAACGATAACCCACCGAGCTATTCTGTATGCAGAGCCGTATGTATACTCCAGTCCCTGCATAATGTCAGTGCTGCCCTCTGCTGGTGGATCGTGTTCAGAGCATCACACTAGATTTTACTTACTATACCAGTCTTTTTATATAGAATAAGAAACTTAATGTCTCTATGTACAAAGCACCGTCTCGTCTCACTCTGTTAATAACACCCCCCCCCCCCCCCAAAAAAAAAATAAAAAAAACTTTTTGCACATCTATAACACATACAATGAACTCAGGACTAAGTCCCCATCCATGACCATTTTTATGGTCAGGAAATACTGAGCAGGAGGCTGACCAAAAATAACAGAAAGGGGGAAGCAATAAATAGTAGAAGTACATACTTACCTGCTGCATGGCAGCAGCACAGATCTCTGGCTTGTCTTCTCTGCTGGTGTGCTGGAGCACTGGGGAGAGAGCAGGCATAATGCTTCCTCTGTCCATAAGAGTGATAGAGACAGTAGTTCATTGCCTTATCTAAACACAGTGCTACATTTAACTGTATGTGCTCCTTGTTAGGGGTGCATACAGTTATAGGGCCAAGCACTGCATCCTGTGGCGTTGGCTTTTAACGTATCTGGAGCAGTCTTGAATTCCAGATGCCCCCATAGGGTTTAATGGGGAATCCATGCCAGAATTCTGGACAAAAATAGAACAAGATTTATAAATTCATGATTATTTTCCAGCACTGACACCCTTCAGGATGACTCCTAAAAGGTGTCTGTGCCTAACAGAACCTAATATGGGTCCAGAGATTTATCTGTATTTCTGGATACATTTTCTGGACGTGTGCACATGGCCTGGGACCAGTGGAGTAGCTACCATAGAGGCAGGGAAGGCGGTTGCTATGGGGTGGAGGGAGGGGACCCAGGAAAGATAAGAGCCTCCTGTGTCCTTTTAACCCCTTATGTACTGCAGTGTCTAAGTGACCCAGTGTTCTCTTACATGCTGCAACACAAAAAAAGGGTTAATATAAGCTCAAGACAATTAGCTCTCTGATAACCTCTGAGCTCCTGCAGAAGTCAGGGGTTATCAGTGCAGGAGTAGTGAAGGAGAGAGCTAATTGTCTTCTGCATTAACCCTTTGTTTGTGTTACAGCATGTAAGAGAACACTGGGTCAGTAACACAGTGCTGTAAATAAAGGGTTAAGCAAAAGGTAGTCTGCTCCTGCACCTATGTATATAACCATGAGGCTCCTAATACCCTGTTAAAGTTAAATACAGTGGATGGACAGAACAAGCAGATATTGGCTTTCTCCTCTGACAGTCACTGAGAATTTATTTTTTGCCACATCACCGAGTGTGTGTGTGTGTATGTGTGTGTGTATATATAATATGGGAGGGGGGCCCCATACAGTTTTTTTGCTATGGGGCCCCATGAATCCTAGCTACGCCCCTGCCTTGGACCTAGCGAGATACAAACTCTTGACATGCTTGGACAGCACATCAAAAGTTTGTACAAATGACAGTAACTAGAGATGAGCGAACCGGGTTCGGGTTCGAGACGATCCGAACCCGAACATTCGGTATTTGATTAGCGGGGGCTGCTGAACTTGGATAAAGCTCTAAGGTTGTCTGGAAAACATGGATACAGCCAATGACTATATCCATGATTTCCACATAGCCTTAGGGCTTTATCCAACTTCAGCAGCCACCGCTAATCAAATGACGAAAGTTTGGGTTCGGATCGACTCGAGCATGCTCCAGGTTCGCTCATCTCTAATAGTAAAGCGTGCCTATAATTTAAACAAACTTCTAACATGTCAGAGGTTTGTATCGGTGGCTGTCTGGATGCTGGGACCCCCTCTGATTTCTAGAACAAAGGGGCAGACGTGCTGCTAGCGATCGGAGAGGGTCTCAGCATCCGGACCCCCACCCATACGACCTCTGAGGGTTTGTTTAAATGATAGGTACGCCTAAAGAGGTTATAATAGTCGCCACTTTATTAATCCCTTCACCAGTGCAGCTCTGAATTACAGGGAAAATCATTTCCACAGAGGATAAGTATATGAGCTATGAAGCATCACAGTCTGAAGATTAATATTATCATGTTTTACTCTTCTTATTTTTTTTTTTTACTCTGATTTTTCTTGTACAGAAAACTGTGGATACATCTTTATTGGAACCTGAGAAGAAAAAGTCCAAATTAAGGAAATCCCGTAGAGGGAAGGTGGATTCCCAGGATGTGGATGAGGACATAAAATCTGCTCTGATGAACAAGAGAGGTGAGATCAGAATAGTGCATCATAGTCACTGCAACATACTCTTCTTTTTTTTTTTATAAATTGTTTATTTATAGATTTTCCAATACAACAGTAGAATAACAGAGATATACAGTAATAACAGATCGGTCAGTCGTAGATTCAGATTACAGGAAATAACAAAGGCATGAGGGCCCTTCGAGTTCCGACCCATACTTCAAGGACAGTACAGGAGCTACATAAGCAATCTCTAATTATACACATTCCATGTGAGGACACTATACGGTCAATCTGATCCATTGTAACCAGTAAGAACTTATAAACCGATCAATCAAGCAACTAAAAATGTCAATCACAAAGACTAAGACATCAAACAAAGGACAAGACAAAAGACGTGACTCAAGGCTACATAGACACATCAAGGGAAGGGGGGGGGCGCAGTGGTAGAGATCACGGGGGCCCGACCTCCAGCAGTGAACTGTTCATAGTAGAGTCCCATAAGTTCCAGATCTGTTGGAAATGTTCGATCTTCCCCTCCGCCGAGGCAGACAACCGTTCATTTCTGCGCACATCTTGGATTCTATTGATCAGTTCTACCGCCGACGGGATGAGGGGTTGCTTCCAGTATTTAGTTACTAAACATTTCGCTGCTGTCAACATGTGCAGCAGCAGCCTGGCCGACCTCTTACCCATAGCTTTGGGGGGAACATTAAGGATGTAGGTCATGGGGTCTAAGGGGATATCTCGGTGGAGGACCGTGGCCAATAAACCACAGATCCCTGACCAGTAGGGCTTTAACTTAGGGCAGTCCCAAAAAATATGGGGCAAGGTGCCTTCTGCTGAGTTACATCGCCAGCAGGTCGACGGGGTGGTGGGGAACATCCGGTGGAGAAGGTCAGGAGTGTGATACCAGTGAAATAGAATTTTGTATTGATTTTCACGGTAGGTTACACATGAGGAGGATTTGGCCGCCTGAGACCATATTATTTCCCAAAGGGGGCGAGAGATAGGTCTGTTGAGGTAGGCTTCCCATTTAGCCGTGTACGGGTGGGTTTGGGCAGGATCCTCGGGGTAGGAGTTGAGGATCGCGTAGATAGAGGATATTAGTCCTCTAGTGGACGAGGAGCTCTTGCAAAGAAGTTCGAACATGGTAGGCTTGGGAAATGGCCGGTGGGTTGTGATCACAGAGGCAAAAAGAGAGATTTGCTCGTGAAAAGCAGCCGCACGGAGTGGTAGGTTAAATCTGTCCCGAAGGGTCTGAAACGATAGGACTTTTCTTGTGAATGGGCATGTGACGTCAGCAAAGTGAAAAAGGCGGGAGGATTGCCAGGGCCACATGGTATCCTGATCATAGCTCCCCTGAATCAGGTCAGTGTAGAGGAATGGGGTGAGGAGGGAGGGGTTAGACTTTAGGGAGTACAGAGTGTTAGTCGCCATCCACACCGACCTGGTGTGTTTCATCGGCCCCAGGAGCCAGGATATTGTGCCCGAGTATTCGGGGGACCAAATCAATTCACTGGGGTGGATAGGCGCCATCCATAACTTCTCTATCTCAGTCCATTTATTATAGGCCTGAAGAGAAGTCCAAGAAGGAATCCTCCGCAGGTGGGCTGCCAAGTAATATTTATGGACGTCAGGGAAGGATAGCCCTCCACGGGACTTCCCGGCACATAGTACATGTTTTGAGATCCGATGTCGCCCTCCACCCCAGACGATTTGCAGAAGCGAGCCCTGGAACTTCCGTAGGGCAGAGCTCGTGATGGGGATTGGAAGCGTTTCAAGTAGATAAAGGAAACGGGGCAAAACATTCATTTTTACTGACGCGATTTTACCTATGAGAGATAGAGGTAATTTAGACCATTTGGTGAGCTGTTGAGATACGTCACGAAAGAAATGGGGGAAATTGTGCTTATAGAGAGATCCATAAGAAGAGGTAATAATGGTGCCCAAGTATCGGATACCATCAGTCGCCCATTTATATGGGAAGGACAGCTTCCCAAATCGGGTCAAGGAGGAGGGGAGATTGATAGGAAGAGCATCAGTCTTCTGTGCGTTAATTTTGTACCCAGACAGAGCTCCAAACTCTGCGATCAGGGAGTGAAGGTTAGGGAGGGTCACCATAGCATTACTAACGGTGAGTAGAATGTCGTCTGCGAATAATGAGAGTTTAAACTCGCGGTCCCTGACCTTCACTCCATGAACGTCGGGTGAGAGGCGACTTTTGGCTGCCAGTGGCTCTATACTAAGGACGAACAGAAGCGGCGAGAGGGGACACCCCTGCCGAGTCCCATTGTGGATAGCAAAAGGCGGGGAAGTGGCATGTGGAAGGCGGACCCGGGCTGAAGGGGCCGAATATAACATTTGAATTGTCTGCAGAAAAGGCCCAGTTATACCATAAGCTTTAAGGGTGGCGAATAGGAAAGGCCAGCCCAGCCGATCAAAGGCCTTCTCTGCATCCAAACTCAACAACAACCCCTGGGAGTTCGTTCGGTTAAGGACCTCAATCAGGTCTATCGTACGTCTGGTCGTCTATCGTACGTCTGGTGTTATCACCCGCCTGGCGATTTATCACAAATCCGACTTGGTCGGCATGTATGAGACCCGGCAGGAGCGCCCCCAGTCTAACCGCCAATATTTTGGTAAAAATCTTGAAATCAGCATTCAAGAGGGAAATTGGCCTATAACTAGCAGGGTCGGATGGGTCTTTCCCAGGTTTGGGTATAACTGTTATGAAGGAGTCTAACATGGTGGGAGGGATCCCATCTTCACCTGCAAGGTATGAATTAAATAGGGATCGCATATAAGGGACCAGAATGGCAGAAAAGGTCTTGTAATAGGCATAGGGCAGCCCCTCAGGGCCGGGGGATTTTCCTGAGGGGAGGTTTTTGAGGACATCCTCGATCTCTTCAGCTGTGATGGGCTCATTAAGCGTGTCTAAGTGGCAATCGTCAAGATAGGTCTGAAGCAGACGATCCCTTTCGAGAGGGTCCGAGGGGAGGGAATTTGGGAGGGAATACAAGGATGAGTAGTACTCAGAGAAAACTGAAGCCATCCGTCTAGGGTCATAGGTCAATCCACCGGCACTATCTCTGACCACATGGGGGGATTTTAGCAATGTTTGATCTCTCAACTGAGAGGCCAATAGCTTATGGGCCTTATTGGCCTTATCGTAGTACCTATGCTTGGTGAACGACAATAGGCGGGAGGCCCTATTAACCGCTTCGTCTTTTAGAGAGTTACGCAAGGCGACTATTTCCCTAAGAAGGGGGATGGAGGGATGGCTCGTCATTAGTATTTCTTTAGTACGAAGCTGTTGGGTGACGGAAGCGATGCGGGCTTGAGCGTCTTTTTTGATTCGGGAGGAGAGGGAGATGCAGTTCTCCCTAAACACTGTTTTGTGTGCTTCCCAAAGGATAGAAGGAGCGGATACGCTTCCCTGGTTGAGCTGGAAATATTCTTTCAAACCCGCATCAAGACATCTCTGTGGGGAGGGTGCTTCAGTAACATCTCATTGAGACGCCACTGACAGACCCTATGTGCCTGCGTTGATAAGGTAATGTCTAAAGAGACTGGGGCGTGGTCTGACCATGTGATAGGGTGGATCTCAGACTGTGAGGTGGAACGCAGGCCCAGAATATTACTAAAGAAGAGGTCTATACGAGTATGTGTTGAATGCGGGTGAGAATAAAAGTTGTACGCCATAGGTCAAATAAGTGGTGTTGTCTTATCAGCTTCCGGAGAGCTAAGGAAAGCTGCGAGACGCCTCTTGAAGGGGCTCGGTGAGAGACCACATGCCAGTCCCAGATCTCAGACGGGGGGACATTAAAGTCTCCGCCAATTAGCACTAGGGACGGGGGGAGGCAGGCCAGCTTAGCAAAGACCTGTGTGAGAAAGCGCATCTGTCCTTCATTGGGGGAGTAGAGGTTGCACAATGTAATCTGGACACCCGCCAATTTGCCTGTGAGGATTACAAAACGACAATGAGGATCTATTTCACTGGTATCTACCTGTAGAGGGCAATTGGCCCCTATCATAATAGCCACTCCCGCCCTTTTCTTGTCTTTTATAGCGGAGTATACTATGGGGTATTGGCGAAGGGCGAATCGAAAAGTTCCCGTAAAAGGAGTCTCCTTTTCAGGTCCGAATTAAGACCCTTAACGTTTAGAGTTACAAAACGCACCATCATGGGTCCGGTATAGGGGCTACATAAGAGAAATGTACCTGAGCTCTGACCAGCAGAGGTGTTGTATGGAGGGGAGAGGAGTCCCAGCGAGCTCCCGTCCTGGAAAGAGTGGCGATGTCAACACTTGGATTGGAAGGAGGCAAGGCGACCAGGCTGCAACTGCAGAGACACCACTGCACGAAAGGTCGGATAGTTCCCTGGAAACACAAACAAGATACAGGAGGGACAGGGCACACATCAAGACAAGACAAGACAAACATATAGACTGCAAAAATAACAAATAACAAACTGTGGCGAGAGCGCCAACCATACTGGGGGTGGAGCCAGCCAGTTCCCAGTAGCTGCTGAGGGTGACCACTGGGACATGAGCGTGGCCACCATAAGGTAACAGAACAATTTACTGTTCTCAAAACAGAGGGCAGCAGGAGAATCGGCAGACAAGGGGGGAAGGTGTCGGAAGGGAGTAAGAGAGAGCACGGAAAGCGGAAGAGTAGAGGAGACTGGGCATTGTCAAGAACAGTGGCAACCAAAAATAAACAGCCAAAACCATCGTAGACAATGCACAGCTCCTCAGCTGCCAACAATAGAACATTAGAAATTATGCGGTATCAATGAAGTATAACCAAACCCATCTAGAAAAGGGGTGAGTCACCCCCAAAGTGCAAGCGCCCAAGGACTTAGGGAGCCGCACTGCTCAGGTGGAGTGGGAGTGTCCAGGGGACCCCTGATTGGGGGAGGCAGAGCCTCTGGCCGGTCTCTTCCTACGGCTAGCAACCGGGGTCCACACCGGTGGGGGAGGCGTTAACTCCCAGTGCTGGAGACGGGGGGTTTCAATGTTCAGGGCTGCGCAAAATCCTGCAAGGTCATCTGCAACTCTGAGGGTCGCCGATTTCCCGTCTCTCCTAGCTATAAGGCTGAAAGGAAATCCCCATCTGTATGGAATGTTTAAGTCACGCAGAATTTGAATCAGGGGGCGTAGTTTCCTCCTCTTTTGAAGTGTTACCCAGGAAAGATCCGGCATGATTTGCAAAGGGGCCCCATCAAAGTCAATGTCCCTTTTTCACGAGCTTTGGACATAATAGCTTCCTTTAGAGTATAGTTGGTGACGCAACAGATCACGTCCCTAGGTAGGGAAGAGGCCTCTCGGGGTCTTAAGGCCCTGTGTACTCTGTCCAACTCCACCTTGTGAGATGGTGGGGCGTCCAGGATCTGATTAAATATAGCTTCCACCGTACATTTTAGGTCTGTATCACGCGTGGCCTCCGGGAGTCCCCTGATACGGACATTATGTCGACGGCCCCGGTTGTCAGTGTCCTCAAGGTGTCTTTGGTAGTCACAGATAGCCATATGTTGGGCCGAAATAGTAGTGTGTAATTCTTGGATGTAGGTTCGGGTATGGTCGTGATCATCCTCAAGGGATTCCACCCGGTGTTGCATTGAGCGCAAATCCTGGCGAACAGTAGCAATTTCAGATTTAAAGGCGCCTTTCATTTCAGAGATAAGAGATCTAAAGTCCTCCTTGGTAGGAATGTTATGTAGGAGAGATGACCATCTGTCGTCTGAAGCAGCCTCATGGTCAGAGGACGTGGATTGTGAGGACCACCATTCACCTGAGCCCTCTGTGGTGACAGCTCTCTGTGGGGGCGAGCAGGCAACCGCGCCATGTGCTGAGGTGACTGTCATGGTGGAAGCTAGCGTGCCCTGATTAGCTAAGTCATAGCGGGCAGGGGTCCGTGGGGGCTTAGGAGCAGGGCCCTCACTCACAGTGTGCAGACTGCACCTCTCCAGTGGTCTTTCGTCTGGCGCAGGTGCAGGGGAGGGTGGGGGGGTGCCGTCCCGGGATCTCACCCCATCCTCTGACGAGAGTTCGCCGTCTGGCCTGAACGGTGGCGCAGTAGGCCGAAGCCCACTAACCTGAGGTCCCGTAGGGGAATCTCTGCCTGATAGTGGCTGCCGAGCGGAGTCCCGGGGGGGAGGAAGTCTGGCAGAGGTAAGCTGTGGGGTCTCAGACAGCGGCGAACCGGGATCCGAGGCTCTGCGCGTCCTTCTCCCAGTCGCCGGCGCCATCTTGGATCCGGCCGGGTGCGACGCAGCTTGCAGGAAAGGGTCCAGCGGTCCGGTTTGGGTTGCGGCAGGTGGCCCCAGCAGGCAGGTTTAGCCGCAGGTTTTAGGCAGCACGGAGCGGAGCTCTGCTCTATGCGTCAGCTCCCATGGACTTCGGGTCACGCCCCCGCTACATACTCTTCTACTGTGCACGGACACCCTTCAGGTATTTAATATAAAGCCGGATAATAGGCCTGGAAATTATAGAACTTGTCCAATAATTGTCTGTTATTTCAGCATAGATTCCACATAGAACCCTATGGTGCATCCAGAATTCTGGACAGTTCCAAATGTGCATCCGGAACCTTTCCAGAATTCTGGATGCACTAGATGCTGACACTGGCCATTTAACTGTACATGCTCCTACTCGGCAACGCATACAGTTAAATGCGGTACTGTGTTTGACAGGACAGGGGGGCCGTTCACCTAAAAAATTTTTCTCCAGCTCTGGAGTATAATACACTATCAGTACAGGATAAGTAATGTATGTATACAATGACTCCACCAGCAGAATACTGAGTGCAGCTCTGGAGTATAATACAGGATGTAACTCGGGATCAGTACAGGATAAGTAATGTGTTTCCTATGTAATCTTTATTCACAGAAAACATTGAGTTGCAGAAATCTTCTGTACGCTTTGAGGATGTTGGAGGAAATGATGACACCCTGACTGTAAGTTTCATCTCATGTTCTTTCATTGTGTTTTATGGGAGATGGGTAGTGATGAGTTCGTCCAACCCCCGAATGCTCGGCATTTGACTCCCAGTGGTTTGAGAAATTGGATGCAACCCTAGGGAGTCCTGGAAAGCACGGATACAGCCATAGGCCATAGCCTCTGCAGCCACCGGGAGTCAAATGCCAAATTATCAGGTTCAGACGAACCTGAACGTTTGGTAAGTTTGCTTATTACTAGAGATGAGGCTATTGAATTATGACGTTATATGTCATGATCCATTGGTTTTCTCTGATATTTATGATACAGCCACCTTAGTTGCTGCGGAATATCATAATACACACATCACCTGCTAGGTGTATTATTATCACCTGGAAGTCTTGTATGTGGATGGATCTTGCATTACTTGATTGATCTTTTTACAGGAAGTCTGCAAACTCTTGATTCATATGCGTCACCCTGAAGTCTATCAGCACCTCGGGGTGGTGCCTCCTCGTGGCTTTCTGCTACATGGGCCTCCGGGGTGTGGAAAGACATTACTGGCACAGGCAATTGCTGGGGTAAGAGACTTGCTTGTGTCTTATGCTTGAATCCTATCAATAAGTCAACGTGAAAGTCATTAATAATTGCTCCACCCCCTCAGTAATAATAAAATGACCCCATCCTTTAATGATCATGAAATGACTCTGCTGACTGTATCCCAGTCTACACAGCAAAGCTGACAAGTGAGCTGCAGAAAACAGGAAGTGTCAGCTTATAGTGTGCTCTAGTGGCCAGAGTGAGAACTGCAAAATTTAAGATAGATATACACCCTATTAAAGTGATATGCTGGTTTCTGATGATGCATTCTGAGGCATGCTGTATAATCTCTCATCCTCCATATAATAATTAATGCTTCATGTCATCTCAAGGAACTAGATTTACCGATGCTCAAGGTTGCAGCCACAGAGATGGTGTCCGGTGTCTCAGGAGAGTCTGAGCAGAAGCTGAGGAGTCTTTTCGAACAAGCTGTGGTAAGGTCTTTACTTTATTTCTCTGTGCTGCTGTGGTCTGCTTGTTCAGAGGCCGGTAGTATGTGTCCAGTCTATTGTGCATAGAGACTATGGCAGATAGACAGTGACCAATGTGGCAGTGAACACACAGGCTTACAGTTATCAATAGTGTAATAAGACTGGGTCATTCATTTAGTGCCGGATATACCCTGCCGCCCCCTCTTACTACCCTGCCATCCTGATCTTATACGTTATATGTGTGTCGTTGCAGAGCAGCGCTCCCTGCATCCTCTTCATTGATGAGATTGATGCCATAACTCCCAAGAGAGAAGTGGCGTCTAAGGACATGGAGAGGAGGATTGTAGCCCAGCTTCTCACCTGTATGGACGGTCAGTAATAGTCTCTATTTTATAATTTAAGGGATGGTGCCTTTTGCTTGGAATGTAACATTGATCCTTGTACTGGAGAATGCATTTACCCCCATGAGACCTGACCCCAGATTACACGCTGCAGTCATGTTTGCACCTGGTTGCTCGGCATCTCTCCAGATCCTGCTACCATTATTGTTTTCTCCTTTTAGACTTGAACAATCCGTCTGTCACGGCTCAGGTTCTTGTCATTGGAGCCACAAACAGACCTGATTCACTGGATCCTGCTCTCAGGCGAGCGGGAAGGTTTGACAGGGAGATATGCTTGGGGATCCCTGATGAGGGAGCGAGACTAAAGTGAGTTTTTTGTTTGTTCGTTTGTTTTTTTTGTTGTTTTTTTTTTTTAAATTGAAATTAAATTAACACCGTGTGGGGAGCCATACTGACCATGTTACACCAAGGGGGGGGGGGCACCGTACCAAAAGTGTAACTCCGGGGGGCAGGGCGCCGTACCAAGTGTGGTACTCCTTGGACAGTCTTTGAAACCACCACCCCCCCTGGTGGGGCACAGGCAGGCTGGATTTATGTAGATGTGCAATGGCACTACATAAATCTTTTTTTTTTTTTTTTTTTTCCCCCCAAATTTTTTTTTATTGTACATAAATCTTGTGTGCACCGATGTCTGTCTGAGGCCTCCTCTGGCGCAAGTGCCGCAAAGGGGTCCAATGCAAATAAAATATTTTCAAAACAAGCCTTTGCGCAAAAATTTATTTGCCTCGGACCCCTGACAAAAATATGATAATTATCACCCTTTATGTCCTGTCATGCAAGGCATGATGGGAAAAGTTTTTGAACAGCTTGAGAGTCTGAGACCCTCCTCCTTTCTTATCATTGCTTTCTCTGTGTATTTCTTAATTACCATTTAAACCACGTTACAGTGGCCTTACACCGGGGCAGACTCTACACTGTACTATGGCCTCTCCATGGCATGTAATACGCCTATGCTCTGGGCATGCAAGATCCATTTTATACCGGAAAAAGTAATTACACCACCTGGGTGGGATGGGTGGAGTGCACGACCAAGTAGAGGCAGCCACTCCCCCATCTGGAACACAGAAAAAAAGACATTCGGTCAGCTCTCCTAAAACACCATTCACACTAGGCAGGAGCACGTTGCTATGGCTGAAATTGCTAACACACAAAAACACTGAAAAATGCAACAGCTCACCGCAATGGCAAAATAGACCCACTACAGACATGAAAATAGTTAAAAACAGCCCCCCAACTGCTAAAAAAAATTCCCACAAAAATAATGAGGCTCTTGGTTACCATTTGCAAACAGTGTAAACCACCCCACCAACGATAAGGTGACCTCATATCGGGGCAGACCCTACACTGCTTTTAACTATTTTCATGTCTATAGTGGGTCTACATCTTGCCATTGCGGTGAGTTGTTGCATTTTTCTGTGTTTTTGTGTTTGCAATTTCAGTCGTAGCAACATGCTCCTGTCTAGTGTGAATGGTGTTCTAGGAGAGCTGACCAAATTTGTCCTTTTTGTCTTTATTTCTTATTTAGTTGTCATGTAAGGGCCCGAACACTCATAGTAACACCTTAATGTCTTTATGTAATCCCTCCCAGGATACTGAAGACTTTGTGTCGGAAGCTCAGGCTCCCAGAATCCTTTGACTTCCAGCATCTGGCACATCTGACGCCAGGATACGTGGGTGCAGACCTGATGGCGCTGTGCAGAGAGGCAGCGATGTGTGCGGTGAACAGAGTGCTGATCCAGCTGCAGCATCATCAAGAGGAAAAGATAGAAGATCAGACAGCAGTGTTACCAGTGGTGAAGCCGGCTCAGGTGAGTGTATAGACCCGTGGTGGTCCCACATTATGGGGGCTTCATAGGCTTCCCCCTGACTCTATTATTCTCTGGTCTATAGTTAATGTTCTACCTTCCCTCTATAGAAGGAGCTGCAGCGATTGCTGGAGGTGCTGATGAATGAGTCGCCCTTTCCCGAGCATCAGCTGCAGGGTCTTTGCATTGAGATGAATGATTTCCTGAGCGCGCTCCCCTCAGTGCAGCCCTCGGCCAAGAGAGAAGGCTTCGCCACTGTGCCGGACGTCACCTGGGCTGATATAGGGGCACTGGATGAAATCCGGGAAGAGCTGACTATGGCAATACTGGTGAGAAAAGAGTTCATCAGGTGCAAAATACTATATGAAATGCAGTCATGCTGAACAGCTATGGCACTGATGTAAAACTATAACTTCCATAATCCCCTAAAAGCTGGCAGGCTCAATTTGGGGATCAGTGCTCTACAGGAAAGAAGCACGGACCCTGTGCTATATGATGTGATAGATATGACAGAGCCTGGTGGTCAGTAACACCGTATTCTTTTCTCTCTCCAGGCACCTGTGAGGAATCCGGAGCAGTTTAAGGCCCTGGGGCTCATGGCTCCTGCGGGTGTCTTATTAGCAGGACCCCCAGGCTGCGGCAAAACATTACTTGCCAAGGTATAAAAACTTTCTACTTCTATGTATGTATGTGCAACCATTTACTTCCTGCTCCATGCAACAAATCTCCCATCATTTGGTATATACAGCTCCTATGCAGACCTATGTGTCTCCATGGTTACAGACTACAAACAAACCCTGTGCAGTCCGATTCTGCAGTCAAGTTATTTTCTACTATCCTCCTCAGTGCATTTTGCTTTCATGCATTAGGTAATTTGGTAGAACGTAGAGGATGGATGGAATTATTACATGACTGTAGTATCTGACTACAAAGGGTTTGTTTGTAGTCTGTAACCATGGAGACACATAGGAGCTGAATACACAAAACAATAGATTTAGAATGCTCGCCTTTTCTGTGCTTTATTATACACATTGCTATAACCTATGGGTGATAACTTTGATTGTAAGAACTATAGTAGCTCAGGACAAGTGTCTTTGAGTCACATGATCTGTACTAGGAAATTCTGTTCTGTCTAAACACTAATATCTTGTGTTGCAGGCGGTAGCAAACGAATCCGGACTCAACTTTATCTCGGTGAAGGGGCCTGAACTCCTGAACATGGTGAGTTGGGAGGAGACCTTGGATCCTGGCACCTGGTGTTAGGTATCTAATCATAAGGTGTGAGATACGCTCTGCATGTGATAAGGATGTAGGACATGAGGAAATGTAACAGACCAAGGAGGTAGATATTATGTCCTTTCTATGGATTTCCCTGTTAAATATTTTCACATTGGATCTTATCTTGGATGTCCCAGTGCATTATGCAGACCTATCCATTAAACAATGTATACAATAAGCTATAGGGCTTCTTCATTTTGGGTTCCCCCAAAAAAAGTTGACAGTGTGCTGGAACCTCCAGTGATCAGATTTTATTTTAAAGGAGTTGTCCAGCGAAAATTATTTTCTTTCTTTCAAGTCAGCTGATATCAGAAAGCTATATAGATTTGTAATTTACTTCTATTATCAGCTCCTATATGTCATACAGGAAATGTTGCTTTATTTTCAGTCTGACACAGTGCTCTCTGCTGACATCTCTGGCCGAGACAGGAACTCTGTCTCGGTTTGCTATGAATCCCCATAGAAAACCTCTCCTGCTCTGGACAGTTCCTGTGTCAGCCAGAGATGTCAGCAGAGAGCACTCTGTCAGACTGAAAATAAAACATTTCCTGCATGACATATAGTAGCTAATAAGTATGTGAAGACTTAAGATTTTTTTAATAGAAGTAAATTACAAATCTATATAACTTTCTCTCACCAGTTGATTTCAAAGCAAAAGATTTTCGCTGGACAAAAGCTTTAAGGGGAGTTTGGCAGTAAGCATTCATCTACCCTACAGCTCCTCCGCAGGAGAAATGCGTATTACACAGTTGGAAATCAGTGGGCTGTATGTTAAATGTATGAACTTTTTGAGCCCTCCTGAGCAAGAGAGACCCTTAGTAGTCTGACTGATGGGATTTCTGAATAAGGAACAAAGTTCTAATAACTTGGTGTTCTTAACTAGACATCCTTTTGAAGGGATTCCTCCATCCCAGGTATGCAAAATGATTTTTTTCAGAGAAGGCATGGAGTACGCCATTAAAGGGGTTGTCCAGTGTGGGGGCACTTTTTTTGGGGGGGACCGGGGAGGAGGTGGCTCAAATAAAAGATGTCCACTCACCTCCCCGGTTCGACCGGCGGCTCACTCGTCGCGGCGCTCCGGTCCCTGGTTCCCGGCCGCTTCCGGGTGTCTGACACCGCCCGAGACGCTACGTCTCAGGGCCGCTCAGCCACTCAGTGAAAGAGGCGGGATCCGAGCGGACTTCACGCGGATCCCGCCTCCTTCACTGAGTGGCTGAGCGGCCCTGACACTTAGCGTCTCGGGCGGCGTCAGACACCCGGAAGCGGCCGGGGACCGGAGTGCCGCGATGAGTGGCACGCTGCTGGAACCGGGGAGGTGAGTGGACGTCTTTTATTTCAGCCACCTCCTCCCTGGTCCCCCCCCCCCAAAAAAAGTGCCCCCACACTGGACAACCCCTTTAAGTTCAAGTAGCCGTCAGATACTCAACAATTACTTTTTTTCCCTCTTTTAGTACGTTGGTGAAAGTGAGCGAGCCGTGCGGCAGGTTTTTCAGAGAGCCTCAAACTCCTCCCCATGTGTCATATTTTTTGATGAAATTGATGCTCTTTGCCCTCGGAGGTCCAGCTATGAAGTAAGTGATGTAGGCGCAGTGTCCTTCCTGCATTTCCTGCCACTGTAGGGGACAAGTAGTATTACACACAGGCCTATCAAATGAGTGGGTGACTCTATGGGGGAGATTTATCAAACATGGTGTAAAGTGAAACTGGCTCAGTTGCCCCTAGCAACCAATCAGACTCCACCTTTCATTCCTCTGTGAGGAATGAAAGGTGGAGTCTGATTGGTTGCTAGGGGCAACTGCGCCAGTTTCACTTTACCTCATGTTTGAGAAAACTCCCCCTATGTGCTCTGATGTCTGCCAACTTCACGCTATCATCCCACAGATGCATTTTTACATCTGTATTACACCATTATTCCTGACCTGATCTATCAGACCTATGGTCAAGCCAAGCCTTGTCACCATAATGCGGGTGCAATAATGCATCCTTATTACACTAGTGTGAACCCGGCCTTAAAGTTGGGTGGACCCACCTCTATAATGTGGCTTTTATAGGTAGACTCGAATAAGAAGCTGCTTGGAAAACCCTGGGATCTAATGGGTTAAAGGGAACCTGTCATTACTTTCATATTGCCAAATCACAAGTCATCAGGATGGTCCCCAGTGCCTTTTTCCCCCTGCCCATTGGCTTTTATGGATCCCTCCCTATACCCAAACAGGAAAAGATCTAATAAAGCCAATAGGACGAGGAGAAGTCTTCAGGAACCGCCCCAATGACTAATGGTTCAGGCAGCTAGAAAGTGATGACCGGTTCTCTTTAAAATCAGATAACTGATACTACTTTGCCTCTCACCATAGACATTGTCAGCAGTATCCACTGTTATTAAGCTCACATCTTAAAGGCTTAGAAAAACATGGCTGCCTTCTTTGAGAAACCAATCCACTCAGTTAGGTATGCTTTTGCAGTACTATTAAAGTGAATGGAGCTAAATTGTAATACCGCACTCAATCTGAGGACAGAACATAGTTTAGCTTTTTTTTCTACCTTTTTTAGAGGGTTTGTATAAAATTAGAAAAATTCTTGCTCCAAAAATAGACGCCACTCATGTCCTTGGGCTGTGTCTGGTATTGCAGCTTAGCCTCTTTCACTGCAACTATAGACACAGCTCATGGGTGGAACACTTTTTGTGATACAGATATACAGTAGCTCCCTATCTGACACAGTGCTCTCTGCTGCCACCTCTGTCCAAAACAGGAACTGTCTAGTAGCAAATCCCCATACAAAACCTCGCCTGCTTTGGACAGTTCCCGTCTCGGACAAAGGTGGCAGCAGAGAGCACTGTGTCAGACCAGAAAAAAATACACAACTTCCTACAGGACATACAACAGTTGATAAGTATGGTAAGACTTGAGGTTTTTAAATAGAAGTAAATTACAAATCTATATAACTTTCTGAAACCAGTTGATTTGAAAGAAAATATTTTTCGCCAGAGTACCCTTTTAACCTCTTAAGGACATACGACGTACCCGTACGTCATATGTCCTCAGGAGGTGTTCAGAGCGGGCCGCGTGTAGCCCGGGACCGCGGCTATTAGCGGGCACGGTCTGATCGCCGTGCCCGCTAATAAGGTAATCTGACAGCTGCCTTCGATTACCTTTGACAGTCGATTACCTTTGCCTGTCGATTACTTTGACAGCTGCCTCCGATTACCGGATGCAGCCGTTCCCTGGTGTCTAGTGGGGGAGATCGCTCCTCCGGGACGTTGTCCAAGATGGCGCCGACCCCGGCTTGGCAATCGTTTGTTTTCGGCTGCAGCAGAGTGCCGATCTCATTGATCTTTGCTGTATAACTATACAGCAAAGATCTCAATAAGAGATCAAAGTGTATATACTAGAAGTCCCCCAGGGGGGCTTCTAGTATATGTATAAAAAAAAAAAAAAGTATTGCTATTCGTAAAAAGCCCCCTCCCCTAATAAAAGTTTGAATCACCCCCCTTTTCCCATGTTTTAAATAAAAGTAAATAAATTAAACATGTTTGGTATCGCCGCATGCGTAATCGCCCGAACTATTAATTAATCACATTCCTGATCTCGCACGGTAAACGGCGTAAGAGCGAAAAAATCCCAAAGTGCAAAATTGCGCATTTTTGGTTGCATCAAATCCAGAAAATTTTTTATAAAAAGCGATCAAAAAGTCGTATATGTGCAATCAAGGTACCGATAGAAAGTAAATATCATGGCGCAAAAAATGACACCTGACACAGCCCCATAGACCAAAGGATAAAAGCGCTATAAGCCTGGGAATAGAACGATTTTAAAGAACGTATATTTGTTAACAGTGGTTTGAATTTTTTACAGGCCATCAGATAAAAGAAAAGTTATACATGTTATATATCGTTTTAATCGTAACGACTTGAGGAACATGCACAACAAGTCAGTTTTACCCCAGGGCGAATGGCGTAAGAACAAATACCCCCCAAATAAAATAAATGCGTTTTTTTTTTTGGTTTGTTTTTTCCAATTTCACCACACTTTGAATTTTTTCCTGGTTTCGCAGTGTACTTTATACAAAAATTCAGCCTGTCATTGCAAAGTACAATTAGTGACGCAAAAAATAAAGGCTCATGTGGGTTTCTAGGTGGAAAAGTGCAAGTGCTATGGCCTTTTAAACACAGGGAGGAAAAAACAAAAACGAAAATTGTCTCAGTCCTTAAAGGGTAAAGTGGCCCCTGCCCAGTGAATGTTAACAAGAAGAGGAAAATAGAGACGTGTATGACAGCAGAATCAGACTACACAGGGGTTTATCTGTTGTCTGCAGCTGTGGAGACACATAGGCCTGTGTAGAAGCTGTATACACAAAACACGAGATTTTCAATCCGATTTCCTTCGTTTGTGCTTGTCGTCCCTCATGGTTTTAGTGACTTGTCTCTATTGCGGTAAAAGATTTGTAACTACTCTGCCAACTATGCAAACAGATTTTTGCATAAAGGCCAAGAGCAGTTTGTGCAGAATTGTTACTACACCCTGATGCTGTGTCCTGCTTCTAAGGGGTTATCTAAGCTGAGAAAAGCATGGCTACTTTCTTCCAGAAACGGCAGCTCTCCTATCATCAGTCCGGGTGTGGGTTTGCAATTGTAATACCACATAAAACCTGAGGACAGGGGTGGCGCTGTTTTTCTAAAAAGTAGTCCTATCCTGGGAAATGGCAAGAGCTCAGCATCTACAGATGCCATGCATTCTCATTGGGGGGCTGAAGTGTGTATATACGGGGAGATTTCCTTGCAGTTAGCGCTTGGTCCATACACAGAACTGCTGCCAGCTAGTCTTGTAGGTTTTCCATTAGCCTCTGTGGAGCAAAGGTACACGTTGCATCACATCTGTTCAGATGAAACACCCTGTAGTGTTTTACTTGAGGTCAAACATCTCGTGTGGCATGGCTCCAGCCCCATTACTCAGAGGAGGTCAGTGTACCGGGCATTCTATGGAAATAAATCCATTTCCATGCAGCTGGGGATGGCAGACACTGAGCTGCTTATGAAAATGCTGTGTACAGAGGATTAGGTAGGCTGTGTGTACTGATACCCGACCTCATGGTGACATAATGCCACTGGTCCGGAGCCATAGAGTACAATACATTCATTGTAGCATTCCTGGAGCTGCCTGTATTCAGTGATGCGTATCATCTTAAAGGGCAATGCCAGTCACTGCCAATGGTAAATTATAGGGCAACAAAAATTTACACTCTGTTTTCTTTAATTTGCTACCGTTTTGTGTACACAGCTCCTCCTGTACAGACTTATGTGCTCCATGTTTACACACTACAAACAATCCCTGGGTGTAATCAGTTGTCACAGTTATGTGTTACCCCTCGGGTGACAAATAACTTCCCCCTGAGCATTTTAGAAGCAGCTGTGATATAAGGAGGTCACACAAAATGGGTTATACACCGATCAGCCATAATACATAATATTATGTGCTGACCTGGGCCCCATAGACCAGAGGTAGGGAGGCTTGGCTCTCCAGCTGTTGCAAAACTACAACCCTCATCATGTATGGACAGCCAAAGCTGAAGCATTGGCTGTCCTTGCATGATGGGAGTTGTAGTTTTGTAACAGCTGGAGAGCCAAGGTTTCCTACCCCTGCCATAGACACTTTTTGGGGTGGACAGGGGTCACATGGGCTCTGACCGGTCTGCAGGGCCTTATAAACAGCAAACTGCTATGTCCTGTGTTTTTCAGCAGTTTCCTTTACAGCAGCTCTTCTGTAGGATCTGGGCACCATGGGCTACACACATCAGTAAGTCTTGGGCCCCATGACAGTGAGCACTACGATCCCCAGCAGCAGATTATGTTCTTTATCATATATCGTAATTCATTATATTCCTCTCTCTTTTCCTGCAGTCTGGGGCCAGTGTCCGGGTTGTCAACCAGCTGCTGACAGAGATGGACGGCCTGGAGTCTAGACGGCAGGTTTTCATCATGGCCGCCACTAACCGCCCAGGTGAGCTTCATAATCCCCTATCTAATAGGATTATCCAGAATTTGAAAAAGCACAGCTACTTTCTTGCAAGAACAGTGCCACCCCTGTCCCCAGGATGTGTGTCATATTACAATTCAGTTACATTATCAGAGGAAAAGAGAGGTGTTGTATCTGGAAAAAAGTGGTGATGTTTTTATAAGCCCAGATAGTCCATAGTAAAGTATTATTAGTTGTTGTCGTTCAGTTCCCCATAATTTGCAATATCTCTTCATGACAGTTATTGAAAATCTTTCTTAGAATCCCAATGTGAAAGTCGGTCCAAGCCACAAACATAACTTAAGAAAGGGGGAAGTAAAGTTTTTCCATTCACTGACAACAAGCAGAGTTGTCGTGGAGTCACAGGTCTTTCCTATGTTCATCAGCTGGTAACCTCCAGCACACCTCCCCATTGTAAAGGCCCTATTCCACGGAACGATTATCGTTCGTATTCGGCCGATATCAGCCACTACGGACGATAATCGTCCGGTGGAATAGAGTGCAACGATCAGCCGACATCGTTCATGTCGGCTGATCGTTGCAGTCGCTTGTTTTTCAACATGTTGAAAAACAAGCGACTGATATAGCAGCGTTCTGCTGCCGTCGCTCCCTTGAATAGGAGCATCGGCAGCAGACGCTGCTATATCCTATGGGCTGCCCGGACGATCAGCGATCCCCCGGGCAGCCCCCTCCCGCACTCACCCGCTCGCTGCAGCCGCGTTGAATAGCGGCGGCAGCGAGCGGGGAACGAGGAGCAAACGAGCGCTGAGAGCGCTCGTTTGCTCCTCTAAACGACCTGTGTAATAGGGGCATAAGTGGCAGAAGAGGTTGGAGGAACACATAACCTCTGTGTGAATGACTGGGAGCGCAGATAAGATAAGGCCGGATTCCAGTAGCTGCCGATGTTTACTCAGCTACAGAAGGGTCATTGATAGAAAAGCTTCACCTATGGGTATGAGCTTGTTCACCATGACTTCCATCTGAATAGACTTGTTCTTGATCAATGGACTTAAAGGGACAGCACTCCTATCTATAACCGTGGGTGTATTGCGTCTTAGAACATGAAGAACGTGTGGAAAGTAAATATAGATAAGACCACATCTGACCACATCTCGTATGATCCTTGCGTATGGCGGATACACCAAATGCATCTATAGGACTCTTTTTACCTAAAATGAGTGACTCTATGGCCTCCATCGGACTGGTATTGAAAAGTATAGTAAGCTACTCATAGAAAATGTACCCTGTGAGTGGACAGGTCACTGCCTCCAGCATTGTCAGCCCACTCCTCTACTACCGCCTTCAGATATGTTCCATTGAGCCAATATCAGCTAGAGAATGACACGGAGGTGTCTTCTTACAGAAGTTTATACAGGTCACTGCCTCCTACAGTGCCAGCATACTATACTGCTACAGTCACACTATACTCTTCTGCTGCTGTCATTTCCTGTCAGCTCCATTGGTTTATCATTAGCCACGGCATGACATCGCCCCAGTCCCCCATAGAGTGTTATAGTTACAGATATAATCATAGGTTTATATAACTCTCTGCCTCCCACATGGTCAGCACTCTCCTCTACTGCTGCTGGCATAGTTCCTATAGGCTTCATTGTTTCATTATCAGCCATTGTTTTATACTTATATACATATGAGTATATCTGGTTTATACAGAGTCACTGCCTTCCACATAGTCATCACACTCCCCTACTGCTTGTCCTCATCGGTGCTATTGTTCATATTAAACCACGTTATGACCCCAAACTCATACAGTCGTATCCATATGCGATTACATCTGTAAGAATATAAGTCACTACCTTTATACAAGATCAACACCTCCCTCTCCTGCTGCCATCATTCTCATTGGTTAGACTCCTTCCCGTCCAAATCACCACACATACACGTATGTGTATGTACCACCTATCCTTGCAGACATGATCAGGTGAGTGTATATAGATAGGTCACTTTCCTCCTCCAGGTCAGAACACTTCTCTCCTGCTGCTAGCCTCATGTTTATTCATTTATATCACACTGTTCTGTATCTTTTGCACTACCTGGAGATGAGGGGGAACCTTGTAGGGAATCCCTTTAACCCTGTTCAGAGTATACGGCGTATAATAACTTAGGTGTCGTCCTTTTGTTCTGGATGTGACTTTTGCTGCATCTGCAACATAAATTTTAATTCTTCTCTCCAGATATTCTTGATCCGGCCATCCTGCGACCTGGGCGACTCGACAAAACCCTCTATGTGGGGCTCCCACCTCCAAGTGATCGACTCGCCATCCTGAGGACAGTTACAAAGGTAACTATGTCACATTTATCAACAAGATTTACTGGTATGGAGTGTTTATACAGTGTATCCAATTGGAAAGAAGACAGCAGCAGGAGAGGAGTGTGTTGAACTTTTACGAGGCAGTGACCCATATATAGTGATTATATCTGTATGAGCCTGCGTCTGTGATTTACCACATTTGACCATGAGTCTATGTGGGCACGTATTTGGGCACTGTATACAAGCAAACATTACCCCCTGCCATATTGTTTCATTAAGGCTCTACATCATATTTAAAAAAAAAAAAAAAGATACACTTCTAGTTGATGTCATGATCTAGATTTTTTTTTATTTAATTTTTTTATTTTTTAATGACAGAATGGTTCTCGGCCACCCCTGGGTCCAGATGTTGATCTGGAAGCCATAGCCCATGATGAGAAATGTGATTGTTTCACGTAAGTAAATGAACTCCTAGAAGAGCGTCTGGTCAGATTGCTGGGAAAACCCCCTGTAAAATGTGCCAGTTTGTAACCGATAGTCTTGGATACACATTTGCTGCCATTTTGTGTTTACAGCTCCCGTGCCAGATCATCATGGTAACATGCAGATGAATCAGAGTAGGGGTCCTATTAGACGGCCCAATGTCTGTTCACTGTCATTTATAGAGCCTTCACATCAGTTACGGAACCTTCACATCTGTCGTTTACCCAGGCCCAATGAACAATTTCTTGTCAGTCATCGGCTGCACATCCCCAATTACATGTGGGCAATTGCCAATGGATTTTCAGCAGGCCTGAGCGCCCCATTAACATATCCTTTAAGCCTTACAGTCCTCCCCAGCTCCCCAGCTTCATAGGTTTCTTCTCCCTGGCTGACTAGATGTTCTATAAGATAAACCGTACGCTCTTGGGCAATAGTTTATTACGTGTGACCTCATGTTATTATGTTTAATGTATGTCATGGCAGATCTTTGGGAGGGCTCAGGGAGTGTCCGTTCCTATCTGATCCCTGATATCACATATATTTAGTGTGAGACTCCCCGTTGATGTGTGCTGCTTGCAGATCTGTATCTCTCCGCAACCATCTTGCACAACTATTACAACTGTGTGACAAATGACAACTATGTCCGGGGCTATAGGAACGTTATGCTGGGGATGGATGGGGGAGGGGTGACACAGACTGTATAATTATATATATGTTCTGCTTTGCACAGGGGGGCCGATCTGTCTGCTCTGGTCCGGGAGGCATCAATAAGTGCCCTGAGGAGTGAAGTGTTACAGGCCAATCCTACTGTCACTAGAGGTGAGTTAAGATATATCTATATCTATCCATCTATCAGCAGGTTGTGTGCACTATATGGCAGAAAGCTGATCGGACTAATCGTGTCCCATAGCCAAGATGTTTCTAAACTTTACAATATTTCTGACTGTTTCCAATAGGGACTAAGAGCAGATTTGTGATTTCTGCTCTGGAGTATAACTTAGGTGATATTTCAGGCTCTGTATAAGTAATTAGGATGAAATAGTCGTGAATAATTTATCATGTTCTTGCCGTATCCAGTTCTTGTCATGTAACACTGCCTTTGTCTTGTGTTGCCTTCTTAGGAGACATCCTCGTGTACAAGAGACACTTCGATACGGCCTTCAAGAAGGTGAAACCCTCAGTCTCCAAGACGGTGAGAGTCGTACTTCATCCGCACTATTTTGCCTCAAGGCCACACCCCTTTCCTGATAAGTTGCACCCCTTTGTCACACAAGGTTCTAAAGTGTCCGAAACACATAATAAATTTAGTAATTTAATTCGATTTTTTTAAACAAATTTGACCAGAATTACAGCATACGTGCAGTATTAAACTCCAATATGTCAGCTTTGCCTGAAGTATCCCTATCATCAGGTTAGACCGATCTAACCTGCAGATAGCTCCCTAGTGGGCACAGGGTGCTGAGGATGGAGGTGTGTCTGTCACCTTCATCCTCGTCACCGTTTCTGTGCTGTTTATTCTGAAATCCTCTGCCCAGTAAGCTGTTAAAAGCACTGGCGGTGGGGCTAGCCCCCTCGCCCCTTCTAATAACTATCAATGGAGGGGGCGGGCCAGATCAGTGCTCAGTAAGCCATGGTATAAAGTTTGCTTAGTGTGGTTCTGGGTGCTGTGAGACATGTCACGTCCAGTCTGGACATGTAGATATAACACTGGTAACCCTGGGTGCAGAGCAGGACTCAAGTCAGTGGTGCTGGGCAGGGTTGGAGATCTAACAAGGACTTGGGCCTCTATCTGTTCTTAGAAGGTGGTACGTGTAGATCAGGATTGACTCTCACTAAAGTTTATAAGCCAGAGTTTTCATTTCTAGGATTATATCCCACATAAGACTGTGAGGTCTACATTGTTTAGGAACAGCTGTTCTGTGTATAGAGCTCTGATTATATAGCTGTACTGTATATAGGCCTCTGATTTATATAGCTGTACTGTATATAGACCTCTGTTCGTATAACTGTACTGTATACAGAGCTCTGATTTATATAGCTGTACTGTATATAGACAGCTGTTCATATAACTGTACTGTGTATATATAGCTCTGATTATATAGCTGTACTGTATATATAGCTGATTATATAGCTGTACTGTATACAGGCTCTGATTATATAGCTGTACTGTATATAGACCTCTGTTCATATAACTGTACTGTATATAAAGCTCTGATTATATAGCTGTACTGTATACAGAGCTCTGATTATATAGCTGTACTGTATACAGAGCTCTGTTCATATAACTGTACTGTATACAGAGCTCTGATTATATAGCTGTACTGTATACAGAGCTCTGATTATATAGCTGTACTGTATATAGACCTCTGTTCATATAGCTGTACTGTATACAGAGCTCTGATTATATAACTGTACTGTATACAGAGCTCTGATTATATAGCTGTACTGTATACAGAGCTCTGTTCATATAACTGTACTGTATACAGAGTTCTGATTATATAACTGTACTGTATACAGAGTTCTGATTATATAGCTGTACTGTATATAGAGCTCTTCATATAGCTGTACTGTATACAGAGCTCTGATTATATAGCTGTACTGTATATAGACCTCTGTTCATATAGCTGTACTGTATATAGACCTCTGTTCATATAGCTGTACTGTATATAGACCTCTGTTCATATAGCTGTACTGTATACAGAGCTCTGATTATATAACTGTACTGTATACAGGGCTCTGATTATATAGCTGTACTGTATACAGAGTTCTGATTATATAGCTGTACTGTATATAGAGCTCTTCATATAGCTGTACTGTATATAGACCTCTGTTCATATAGCTGTACTGTATACAGAGCTCTGATTATATAACTGTACTGTATACTGAGCTCTGTTCATATAACTGTACTGTATACAGAGCTCTGATTATATAGCTGTACTGTATACAGAGCTGATTATATAGCTGTACTGTATACAGAGCTCTGATTATATAGTTGTACTGTATACAGAGCTCTGATTATATAGCTGTACTGTATATAGACCTCTGTTCATATAGCTGTACTGTATACTGAGCTCTGTTCATATAACTGTACTGTATACAGAGCTCTGATTATATAGCTGTACTGTATACAGAGCTCTGATTATATAGCTGTACTGTATATAGACCTCTGTTCATATAGCTGTACTGTATACAGAGCTCTGATTATATAACTGTACTGTATACTGAGCTCTGTTCATATAACTGTACTGTATACAGAGCTCTGATTATATAGCTGTACTGTATACAGAGCTGATTATATAGCTGTACTGTATACAGAGCTCTGATTATATAGTTGTACTGTATACAGTGCTCTGGTTATATAGCTGTACTGTATACAGAGTTCTGATTATATAGCTGTACTGTATATAGACCTCTGTTCATATAACTGTACTGTATACAGGGCTCTATTATATAGCTGTACTGTATATGGCTCTGATTATATAGCTGTACTGTATACAGGGCTTTGATTATATAGCTGTACTGTATACATGGCTCTGATTATATAGCTGTACTGTATACAGAGCTCTGATTATATAGCTGTACTGTATATAGACCTCTGTTCATATAGCTGTACTGTATATAGACCTCTGTTCATATAGCTGTACTGTATATAGACCTCTGTTCATATAGCTGTACTGTATACAGAGCTCTGATTATATAACTGTACTGTATACAGGGTTCTGATTATATAGCTGTACTGTATATAGAGCTCTTCATATAGCTGTACTGTATACAGAGCTCTGATTATATAGTTGTACTGTATATAGACCTCTGTTCATATAGCTGTACTGTATACAGAGCTCTGATTTATATAGCTGTACTGTATACAGAGCTCTGATTATATAACTGTACTGTATACAGGGCTTTGATTATATAGCTGTACTGTATACAGGGCTTTGATTATATAGCTGTACTGTATACAGGGCTCTGATTTATATAGCTGTACTGTATATAGACCTATGTTCATATAGCTGTACTGTATATAGACCTCTGATTATATAACTGTACTGTATACAGAGCTCTGATTATATAGCTGTACTGTATATAGACCTCTGTTCATATAGCTGTACTGTATACAGAGCTCTGATTATATAGCTGTACTCTATATAGAGCTCTTCATATAGCTGTACTGTATACAGAGCTCTGATTATTTAGCTGTACTGTATACAGGGCTCTGATTATATAGCTGTACTGTATATAGACCTCTGTTCATATAGCTGTACTGTATACAGAGCTCTGATTATTTAGCTGTACTGTATATAGACCTCTGTTCATATAACTGTACTGTATACAGAGCTCTGATTATATAGCTGTACTGTATATAGAGCTCTGATTATATAGCTGTACTGTATATAGACCTCTGTTCATATAGCTGTACTGTATATAGACCTCTGTTCATATAGCTGCAATGCTGGTGCCTATATTCCAGCACTGAGCCCGTGACCTTCCTCCTCTGTAAAATTGTCACATGAGTGAGAACATTCCTTTTCCTTCCCGACTTCAAGAAGAATTCACATTCTCAAATGCCGAGATCTCCTACTGCAGTCATCCATGCTTTATAGTCCTCTGATCATGAAGAATAAGGCATGGATGACTGCAGTAGGAGATCTTGGCATTGGAGAATGTGAATTCTTCTTGAAGTCGGGAGGGAAAAGGAATGTTCTCACTCATGTGACAATTTTACAGAGGAGGAAGGTCACGGGCTCAGTGCTGGAATACAGGCACCATGATGGCAGCAGCAGTACAGCTATGGATTGGGCTCTGGACAGTACAGCTATATGAACAGAGTTCTATACATAGTACCGCTGTTCCTATACAATGTAGACCGCAGTCTGTTCCTATACAATGTATCCCGCATGTGGGATATAATCCTAGAAATTGAAGCTCTTGCTTATAAACTTTTAGTGAGAGTCTGAGACACAATCCTCATCTACTTGTACCACCTTCTAAGAGCAGATAAAGAGGAAGTCCTTGTTAGATCTCCAACCGTGCCCAGCACCACTGACTGGAGTCCTGCTCTGCACCCAGGGTACCAGCAAACTGTATAACATGGGAAAGGTTTTTACAAAACATAAGTATCCTGAAATAAATCAGAATGCAAAATGCTCCAAAGCTCCCCCTAGTGGTGACTAGTTCCCAATCAGAATTATAACTGTTCTTAAAGCGACTCTTTACCCACAATCTGACCCCCCACCCCCCAAACCACTTGTACCTTCGGATAGCTGCTTCTAAGCCAAGATCTGTCCTGGGGTCCGTTCGGCGGGTGATGCAGTTATTGTGCTAAAAAACAACTTTTAAACTTGCAGCCCGTGCCCTACGGGCATGGCTTAGAATATCTGTGCCCTAACTTTGCACCACCCCTCCGTCCCTCCTCCCACCCTCTTCATCATTACGAATGCCACTGGAACATTTTCTCCATGCTGAACATTTGCACAGGTGTCTTAACGATCCAGCCCATGTGCCGAACTGACACAGCTGACGAATAGTAGGCAATCTGCCTAAAGCATTCCTAATGATGAGGAGGGACAGAGAGGTTGTGCCAGCCTAATGCATACACAATCTAGGCCACTTCCGTAGGGCACGGGGCTGCCAGTTTAAAAGTTGTTTTATAGGACAATAACTGCATCACCTGCCAAACGGACCGCAGGACAGATCTTGGATTAAAAGCAGCTATCCAAAGGTACAAGCGGTTTGGAGGGGTCAGATTGTGGGTACAGAGTCGCTTTAAAGTGAACCCGTCATCATGAAAATCCTATCGCAGCTTTAAGCATCATGTTATAGAGCAGGAGGAGCTGAACAGATTGACATATACCTTTATTGGAAAAGATTCAGAATAACTTGCTAAAAAGTCCAGTCCATTGAGTGACACCGCCCACTGGACTCCTTAACACAAAATGATCAGGGTTTTAAATCAACATGTTACAAGTTATACAAATTCTTTCCCCACAAAGATATATATCAATCTGCTCAGTTCTTCCTGCTCTATAACATGATGGTGATAGATTAGAGGGCATTGTCTTGGTGTCAGGTTTCCTTTAAAGCAACTCTGTACCCACAATCTGAGCCCCCCAAACCGCTTGTACCTTCGGATAGCTGCTTTTAATCAAAGATCTGTCCTGGGGTCCGTTCGGCAGGTGATGCAGTTATTGTCATAAAATACAACTTTTAAACTGGCAGCCCTGTGCCCTTTGGCCAGGTCCTCTGCACCGAAAACCACACAGCTGCCTTAACGATCCAGCCCATGTGCCGGGCTCACACAGCTGAGGAATAGTAGGCAATCTGCCTGAAGCATTCCTAATGAGGAGGAGGGGGGGGCAGAGAGGATGTGCCAGCCTTATGCATACACAATCTAAGCCCCGGCCAAAGGGTACGGGGCTGCCAGTTTAAAAGTTGTATTTTATGACAATAACTGCATCACCTGCCGAACGGACCCCAGGACAGATCTTGGATTAAAAGCAGCTATCCAAAGGTACAAGTGGTTTTGGAGGTCAGATTGTGGGTACAGAGTCACTTTAAGGTACTGTTCTTCTACCAGCGATTTCACCACATCTGATTGGGCGCCTTAGATTGGGGAACTCTACACACACCTAAATTCCCCATTGTTTAATTCCCCGATCTTTCTCTTTTTATAGGATCAGATGATGTATGAGCGCCTTCGTCTGTCCCTCGGTGCAGGATAGTGCTGAGGAGCATGGACCATCAACTACTGGAGGATTATGTGCCTGCAGCTGCCATCCGGTCCTTGCTCGACACTCACGTAGACACCGCAACGGGGAGTGTCACATGGATGATTGCTGTACCTTACTTTCTGTTTTTATCTTTTTTTTTAAGTAGCAACCGGCAGCTCCACATTCCTCATCTCCTCTCTGTACATAAACACAGTTGTGGAATTTACTTGTGTATTTAAAACTGTCTCCATCCTTTTACATTGTCTGGTCTGCAGAAAGTAAGGAATTAAATGAGCTTTGAGGTGTTTTATACCTCAGAGCTTCACTGTCGAGTCACTGTGTACATACATTACTTATCCTATACTGATCCTGAGTTCCATCCTGTATTATACTCCAGAGCTGCATTCACTATTCTGCTGGTGCAGTCACTGTGTACATACATTACTTATCCTGTACTATAAGGCGACTTGTAAAGGACACAATGATTCTGTATGGTTCCCTAAACATTAATCGGTGTTGTATTCCGGTAACTTGCAGGATCTTGTACCCTGCAGATATATGGTCTCTATTGTTGATTGTTTCCACTTTACAATGGTCAGCTGACACATAACTCTCTATCTCCAGGCCTCTGGTGTAATCACAGATCTCTGCAGGTTTCTCTCTTTCTGGTTACTAGTTTATACAATGAACTCATCAATCATGTAACGTATCTGAAGCATTAGGCATGAAGCAGCACAATGCAGGACTGGCTATTCATCATACCCACAATGCATTGCCTGCCTGGAGATCTGAGGTCACATATAAGATTTAAAGCAATAGTTTATGTGCAGACTTAGCTGTAGAATAATAAGCTGTCCCCTGAATCCAATGGATCTGGCAGCTTAAAGTGAATGGAACAAGGTGTTTAGTGAACCTAGTCTGCTGAGAGTTGTAGTTACCACTCCAGTCTAGTACAGCACCTCTCCTGTCCTCAGTTTAGTTGTGGGGTTTTGCAGCTCCGTTCCATTGCAGCGAACAGAGCTGAATTGTAATACCACACACAACCTGAGGACAGAGGTGGTGCTGTGTTTGCAAGAAAGTAGCGGTCCTTTTTCTAATCCAGGATAACTCCCTTTAAATTATGCACTTATCACAGAGCTGCATATAATGTATGTATTTGTTTAAGACAGACTAGGAATAGACAGAGTACAGGGATTGTACAGGAATTTGGCTTTTTTTTTTTTTTTTTTTTTTATAGATTCTAAATTTTGGCTTCAAAATTTGCACCAAAACAGTACGCGTGTAAAAGCATCCTCAATCACTGAGATTTCCTGGCTGTAGCCCAAGGCAGAGGAAAGTGTTAGAGTTAATGAGTCTTCATCCCAGTTACATTCATCTCCATGCTCCATTAGCGAAAGAGAGGAAAAAAAAAAAGCCTCAAACTGCGGGTAGAGTGACAGTTTAACTATATACACCACTCTACATGCCCCACCCTCCAATGTCACATGATATGTGCTATTAAAGAAGCTCTGAGCTGTTCACCTGCAGTGAAGTGCAACAAGTGGGTCATTTCCATAAAACCACCAGAGATGTTGCCAAACTACAACTCCCAGCATGTCCCTTTATTTACTTATTTGCTAGAACTGGAGATAATACATTTTTATATATATATATATATATATATATATATATATATATATATATATATATATATATAAATACACACACATGGCCCCCACGACATCTGGCTCCATATACAAGGTTACAGTAGATGGAACAGAATAGAATTCATCTCCGTTCAGACGTCATTGATGTTTTGTTCCATCTTGTCCTTCGAGAATATTCATTTCAACGTCTTGTATTTTCCTGGTAACAATATGACTGGAATACGTGACAAAGATACATATTATACAGATGTAATAGGATATTATAGAATATAATACTGAAACAACAGAGGATATGGGTCACATGGCGCTTCCAGCAATAACACCTATATAGGCCTGCATAGGGACTGTATTGTGCCACATCACAGGACCTAAGAGCACAAGGAGGAACTGTCCACTACCAGAAGGAGTTTGGGGATGTTCATGTTCCCTGATTATGGTCCATACACAGTTTAAATGTTGGCTCTGATACAGCGCACAGTTGTGTCAGTACAGTAGCACAAAGATTTACTGTTTTGGAACTCCTGGCATCATTACGAATGACGACGCTGGGAGCTCCAAACTCCATTTCTTAGCACATTGTCCATGTGCCCCCTAGAGAAGGAAGCTTAACAAGAGGAAGCAGTGCTGGTCATGCTTCACTGCTGAGAGGAGCCATGAGAGGGGCTGAAAATAGGGGGGAAACCATGCGGAACTTGAGCGAGAGAATGTGGAATTACAGCGAACGATTAAAGGGGAACTCCAGATAGGAAAAACTTCTTTTCTATTAAAAGTACTTTAAAAGTTAAAGGGGTTGGCCACTTTATAGTAAAATAGGTCAGAACAAAGTATTAGTAAGTGTACTCACTGTAAATACTGACAGCAGCTCCCTGTGTACCTCATAGAGCTAATATCAGACTCCCCTTCACCAGGCTGGGCTGCCCTGCTCTGTGTTGTTTCTGTCCATAAAATGGCCGACATGGAGGAGCATGTGACCATGCCCTGTCCCCTTTGTTCTTCCTAGATATATACAGGCTCAGTGGTGGACACTGGGGGGCGGGGCATGGTCACATGCTCCTCCATGTTGGCCATCTTATGGACCAAAACACCACAGATCAGGGCAGCACAGCCTGGAGGAGGGGAGTCTGATATTAGCTCTATGAGGTATACAGGGAGCTGCTGTCAGTATATACAGTGAGTACACTTACTAATACTGTACACTGAGCAATTTTACTATAAAGTGGCCAACCCCTTTAAATATATGTGTCTATACAATGTATTCCCATATCTGTATGGTTCTGCCACACTGGTAGCTGATAGAAATCCAGGAAGTGAAAAAAAAAATGGCCCCTGTGCAAATCCATATTGTCTCCTGCTCCTTCTGCTATCCCCCTTAGGAGACAAATCTTCCATGCCTCTGTCTCACATTGTGTGTTTGCTGAGATCAGGCTGATGATGCAGACAGGGGACAGGGCGTGATGTCCCAGGAGGCACGGCTGGATCCTCCAATCCCCTGAGTGATTCACTATCTCTGACTGGCCAGAAGCAGGTGTTGCACTGATTTCTCTAATTGTGCAGAAGTGTGCAGTGAAATTAGGACTGTGTTCACACATGTTGGAGTGTCATTGCAGTACTGCAGCGTATTCACAAAAATGAGGCAGTAACACAGGTAAATGATGCTAAACGGCAGAGAGGATCAGAGCCTTATTGTGGGGCTCAACTTCAAAGATAACAGATGCTTAATCATAATATGTGCGTGGAAATGAAAAGAAAAGAAAAATTCAAAAAGTTCTTTACTTTATTCCAATATCATCGTTACAGGTAGAGAATACAGTGTGCTGTGTGGTGTTACAGGTAGAGAATACAGCGTGCTGTGTGGTGTTACAGGTAGAGAATACAGCGTGCTGTGTGGTGTTACAGGTAGAGAATATAGCGTGCTGTGTGGGTGGGATCATAATGAAATCATAAATTATTGCAAATAATTCAGTAACACAATGAAACTGCAATGTGTGAACATAGCCTGGATGTTCTGAAACCGCATTGGGCGGGGAATGGGGTGGAGGACTGTAATGAACAGCTGAGGGAAAGCATTGCATTCTGGAACCTGTAGTACTGAGTACAACTGATAAACCAGGAAGTGCAGAAACACAAAACAGAACAAAACCCCCCAAAACAAATGGATTTTTGGTAGTTTCAAAAATGGAATAGATAAGTAATGCTTTATGCTTCTGCAGAAGTTTCATTTTTTTAACCTCTACCTGGAGTTCCCCTTTAACGATAAATTTAGACTCAGATCTAAATCAACGACATACGAACCATTTTCTGATCGTTGCCTGCAATTAAACAAAATGACTATCGTTTAAACTCGAACGATATAACGATTTTTCGCACGATAATCGTCCCATGTAATAGGGCCCTTAGGGTCAAGGATGAGATGGGAAGCCATACTGGAAGATAAGAATAAGTAAAGGCATTGTACTGGGAAAGAGAAGGGGAGCCATACTTTGGGCCAAGAATGAAAGAAAGAATCATGTTAGAAACCATAAATGAGATGGAAACCATACCTGAGACCAGGAATGAGATACTGAGCCACGCTAGAATCTCAACTGAGATGGGGAGCCATGCTGCGGAGTAGGAAAAAGATGGGGAGACACGCTGTGGATTAGGAATGAGTTAGGAAGCCATGCTGTGGATTAGGAATAAAATATTGAGTCATGCTGTAGACCAGGGGTGGGGAACCTCCGGCCCGCGGGCCGCATACGGCCCCTGACACCTCTGGATGCGGCCCGGGCCTCCCCTGTGACGTGCGGCGCTCTGAAGGGGAAGGAGCCGGCATCCACCACATCCTCCTGTGTCTGTGACAGCTGCCAGGAGGATGCTGTGAGTGCCGGCTCCTTCCCCACTAGAGCGCGTCTTTCTTCTCCTGCGGGCCATGCGCGATGACGTCATTTCGCAGGAGAAGACGGGCACAGAATAGAGGGGAGAGAAGAGGACCTGGAGAGCGTGGGAGCGGAGGAAAGGTAAGTGGGATGTTTATTTTTTTATTTGGGGCAGACACTTAACTACAGCTACCAGGGGCACACTGGAGGTTAACTCTGGTTACAGGGCATCACTAAGGATTCACATCAGGTACAAGGGGCATCAAAGAGGGTTAACTATAATAGCAGGGGCATTAGGGGAACAATACTTTGCCTTGCCCCAGGTGCTGCTAACCCACGCTACTAACTGCCGCGCACAGTATGCGGCCCGCGAATATTTTTATTAATGCCCGACCGGCCCTCGACATAGAAAAGGTTCCCCACCCCTACTGTAGACTATGTATGAAATGGGTGGCCATGCTGGGATCTTTGGGGTATAACTACAATAATAGAGGCATTAGGTACACAAAACTGTGCCTTGCCCCAGGTGCTGCCAACTGCTCCACCAATGCTGCACACAGTATAACATTGAGTGCGACGGCTGTGTTGTGTTTGACTCTCGAATGATTTTATAAATGCCCAAGGCCTTCGACAAGAGAAAGGCTCCCTGTCCCTGCATTAGAGGGAGAGTAGACTGAACTTCTCTATATTTTCTTCTTTCAGATGGCCCCCATTATAGACTAGTTTTTTAGATGGTTGTCTCCAGGAGGCTTCACCGTCTCCTGTAATGTAATAAGAGAACCTGCAAAGTCTGTGTTACTTTCTAGGCGGCTCTGGACACACAGTGGCCTCCTGCAAACATCTATGGCCGACACTCTGACTGAACTTAATATTGTGGATTCTTGTTTTGCATGTTGTACATTCAGGGAAGATTTTACATGTTCATTTGCCTCTTTACCACATGTGGAGTGCTGACATTTCCCTATAGGACGACATGTAACCGAGATATAAGATAGCACTGGTGGGGGTCTGGGAGATGATGGACAAACAGGCCTGAGGGCCGTACCCCACTACTTTATCTTTTAGCTAGGTTGTTGGGTTCTCTAGACATCAATGGGTCTCTGAACCCCCTAATGTGACATGATATAACTTGTCAGCCATAGAACCACACTAGGCCTTAGATATCAGAACTGGCCATGTTACCCATGGCAACCAATCACAGCTTTAATTTTTCCAGATCAGCATTAAAAAAAAAAATAAGCTGAGCTCTGGTTGCTGTAGGCAACAGGGCTGATTTTATTTACATTTGCGCCTCAAAAGAACCCTGACAGACCCCATTATAAGTAACTGGAGTCTGCCAGTCATTGTCTGGGTCCTTCCTATGAGGTATCTGGGGCAGCATCGTAACTTCTATTATGAACAGAATAGAATTCATCTCCATTTAGACGTCATTGATGTTTTGTTCCATCGTGTCCTTCGAGAAGATTACCAGATATTCCTGGTAACAACATGACTGGAATATGTGACAATGATACATTTATTACACAGATGTAATAGGATATTATAGTATACAATACTCTAATAGTAGATATAGGTCACATGGTACCTCCAGCGATAACAACACCCACATAGGTCTGCATAGGGACTATATACATAAAACGGAAGATTATTGTGAGTGAAGACTGTTTGCAAAATTGCTTATTTTACATGCATTAAAGTAATAGAAATGGTTTAAAAATCTACATCCAGCAAAACCTCCAAAGAAGACCGTCCCTTTGAGAAGACCCCCTCCCATCTAAACCATATTTTTCTGTGCACAATATTCCCTTTATTATAGTCAATGGAAGCTGCCTCTCTATAAGAGGGCCATCCTCTTCTCCAACCAAACGCCAGTTTTTTTTGTTTTTTTTTACCTTTTGATAAGACCAGACATTGGATGCATCTATGCTTTAGATTATCTGGGTGCATATCCGCACAGTGTTACATCACAGACCTGGGGTGAGAAAGGATGAGGGGACTTCTAAAGACATCAGGGGAGAAGGAAAGCTTTCAGAGATGGGAAGGGAGTAGTCCTAGTCATGCTGCACCTTAAGAAAAGGGGGGGGGAAACCATGCTGGAGAAATAGGAATAGGTAAAGGAACCATGCCGGGAACCAGAAAAGAGAAGGGGAGACAAGAATAAGAGGGAGAGTCATGCTTAAAGCTAGAGATTAAATTAGGAAACATACAGGGGGTCAAGAATGAGTAAAGAAGCCATGCTGGTGATAAGAATGAGATAGGAAATCATACTAGGGAGCAGGAATGAATCAGGAAGCCATGCTAGAACCCCCGACTGAGATAAGGAGCTATGCTGTGGATTAGGAAAAAGATGGAGAGCCATGCTGTGGATTAGGAAAAAGATGGAGAGCCATGCTGTGGATTAGGAATGAGATGGGAGCCATGCTGTGGATTAGGAAAAAGATGGAGAGCCATGCTGTGGATTAGGAAAAAGATGGAGAGCCATGCTGTGGGCTATGAAAGAGATGGGGAGCCATGCTGTGGGCTATGAAAGAGATGGGGAGCCATGCTGTGAATTAGGAATGAGATGGGGAGCCATGCTGTGAATTAGGAATGAGATGGGAGCCATGCTGTGGATTATGAATGAGATGGGAGCCATGCTCTGGATTATGAATGAGATGGGAGCCATGCTGTGGGCTATGAATGAGAAGGGGAGCCATCTTGTAGATTAGGATAAAGATGGAGAGCCATGCTGTGGATTAGGAATGAGATGGGGAGCCATGCTGTGGATTAGGAATGAGATGGGGAGCCATGCTGTGGATTAGGAATGAGATGGGGAGCCATGCTGTGGATTAGGAATGAGATGGGGAGCCATGCTGTGGATTAGGAATGAGATGGGGAGCCATGCTGTGGATTAGGAATGAGATGGGGAGCCATGCTGTGGATTAGGAATGAGATGGGGAGCCATGTTGTGGATTAGGAATGAGATGGGGAGCCATGCTGTGGATTAGGAATGAGATGGGGAGCCATGCTGTGGATTAGGAATGAGATGGGAGCCATGCTGTGGATTAGGAATGAGATGGGGAGCTATCCTGTAGTGTAGGATAAAGATGGAGAGCCATGCTGTGGATTAGGAATGAGATGGGGAGCTATCCTGTAGATTAGGATAAAGGGGAGCCAAGTGAGACAGGCTAAGGACCAAATAGGAGAAGGGGAGCCACGCTCGGGAGAATGAATCAGATGTGGAACAATACTGGGGACAAGGAATGAGAGGGCGTAGTAACTTGATGTTATAGAAGACATAATTTTTGGCTCTTTTCCCCATCATCTGTGTATTGTGCGCTATACACACTTAAAGTGGTTATCCAGCGCTACAAAAACATGGCCACTTTTCCACCTACTGTTGTCTCCAGTTCAGGTGCAGTTTGCAATTAAGCTCCATTTACTTCAATGGAACTAAGTTTCAAAACACCACCCAAACTGGAGACAACAGTAGGAGGAAAGTGACCATGTTTTTGTAGCACTGGATAGCCCCTTTAACTGGCTCCATTGGACACTTTACTAGCATTTTCTATACTTTCATTTTGAGACGACCCCCATTAGGGTACAAACCCACACACCGTATCCGCAGCAAATACGCAGCAGATGTCATGGTGAAGATTTGATGCTGTGTTCAGTTATTTAGATCTAATCTGCTGCGTATTTGCTGCGTACAGCAGTAGTAGATACGCTGCATATACGGTGTGTGGGTTTATATGAGATGAATGAGATGTGGAGCTATCCTGTATATTAGGATAAAGGGGAGCCAAGTGAGACAGGGGAGCTGCGTATTTGCTGCATATCGCAGTAGTAAATACGCTGCATATACGGTGTGTGGGTTTATACCCTAATGGTGCGTTCACACCTACAGGATCTGCAGCTGATTTTCTGCAGCAGATTTCATTTAAATAACTGAACACAGCATCAAATCCGCTGCAAATCTGGTACGTGTGAAGGCACCCTAAGGGTACAAACACACACACCGTATACGCAGCAGATTTGATGGTGCAGATTTGATGCTGTGTTCAGTTATCTAGATCTAATCTGCTGCGTATCGCAGCAGTAAATACGCTGCGTATACGGTGTGTGTGTGTTTGTACCCTAAAAGAACACTTTTTCTGAGCATATTTGGATGATTGTCTCCAGCAGGTTTCCCTATCTCCTGCAGTGTAATAAGAGAACCACCACAATCTGTGTTACTTTCTAGGCGGCTCTGGACACACAATGGCCTCCTGCACACATTTATAGCCAACACTCAGACTGAACTTAATATTGTGGATTCTTGTTTTGCATGTTGTACATTCAGGGAACATTTTACATGTTCAATTGCCTCTTTACCACATGTGGAGTGCTGACATTTCCCCATAGGACGACATGTAAGTGAGATATAAGATAGCACTGGTGGGGGTCTAGAAGATGCCGCCAGGATCTGGTTGGTTGTGCCCCACTTCTTTATCTCTTAGCTAGGCTGTTGGGTTCTCCACAGACACCAATGGATGTGTGGACCCTCTAATGTGATATACAACATGTCAGCCATAGAAGCTGTGGGCACTGAACACACTGAATCACACCGAGCCTTAATTATCAGAACTGGCCTTGTTACTCATGGCAACCAATCACAGTGCAGCTTTCATTTTCCCGAAGCAGTATATAAAAATGAAAGCTTAGCTCTGGTTGCTATGGCAATAAAGCTGATTTTTTTTTTTTCTGTCAGTTTTGAGCCTTATTCACATTTGCACCTTAAAAGATCCATAACAGACCCCATTATTAGTCACTGGGGTCTACCAGTCACTGTCTGGGTCCTTTCTATGAGGTATCTATAGCAGTGTCTTGACTTCCATTATTAACCTAAAACTTCCAGGTCCCATGCAAAATCTGTAAAAACCTCCACATGCCATTATAATACTATTGGGTGTTGGGGCCCCTTGGGCATCAGGGCCTGGGAGCGACTTCTACCCACTGCTGTAGAGCCCCCACAGGTAGGCGACTGATCACACAGCATTGTGGCATGGATGGACCTCGTATGACTACGTTTTGTTACCCTATACCATGGGTCTCCAAATTGCGGCCCTCCAGCTGTTGCAAAACTACATTTCCCATCATGCCTGGACAGCCAAATCCAAAGCTTTAGCTTTCCAGGCATGATGGGAGATGTAGTTTGGCCACAGCTGGAGGGCCGCAGTTTGGAGACCCATGCTCTATACAGTGCCACCTTGGCTATTGCTAGTACAAATCTCTGCAACACTGCTCCGTTCAATTTAGTAAACTTGCACTCTTATAGATTGTAAGCTCTTGCAAGCAGGACCCTCGATTGTCATCTTTGACTTTGACAACTGGTGGCAGAAAGTACCAAAGATTTGTAATTTACTTCTTACTAAGAAATCTTTAGTCTTCAAGTACTTATCAGCTGCTGTATGTCCAGCAGGAAGTGGAGTATTCTTTCCTCTCTGACACAGTGCTCTCTGCTGCCACCTCTGTCCATGTCAGGAGTGGTCCAGAGCAGCAGCAAGCCCCTATAGAAAACTTATCCTGCTCCTTAGACTGGAAAGAATACCACTTCCTGCAGGACATACAGCAGCTGATAGGATTTGAGATTTAAGATTTTTTTAATAGAAGTAAATTACAAATCTCTGGCACCAGTTGATTTGAAAGAAGAAAACATTTAGTGAACTACTCATTTAAATGTGTTTTCCTGTAATGTCTGATTTTATCTATACTGTATATGCACCCCAAAACACTAAGCAACTTTCCGTGTTGATAACATTTAAACAAGATATAAAGCAAATCTGATTGTGGCAATTGTTTTCTTAGATAATTCTGGTCTTCTCTGATATGTTACACAACCACCTTCTCATTGGAAAGACCTGATCTTCACCCACTATGGGGGCCATGTTCCGCACATAGCCTAAAAGATATGGCCCCTCACCCATTTACTTGCTGGGGTATTCGGATGCCATTTTCCTTTTTGTTTATAAAATAAAAGGGTAACCTGAGACTTTTGACCAACCCCCCCCCCCCCCCAGACACACAAGTTCTTTGGATATGGTTCCTGGCCATCAGTACACTGGTTCAGCAATGTCTGATTGATGTTCGATTACTATTATGACATGGCGGCAGATCCAGAGTCGCTGTTCTTGTGATCTTTTAATAGCATCTGACATCCTGGGCTGTCATAGTCGTATGCGGATTTACTGCAGGAGGTGCTGTTTTTAGGGTTGTACATTAAGCTATCTTTATTGTATAGGTGTTTATTGTTACTGGGGCAGCAGATATGTGAATGTCATGTGACCTATACATCAAAAGCTTTATTGTTCATTTTCTACTTTTAGACCAAAGGTCAACAACCTGTGGCCGCCCAGACGTTGCAAAACTACAACTCCCATCACGTCCCGATAACCAAAGCCATGGGTGACCAAGTAACCGGTAAATTCTGTAACTCTACAATGTGACTATGGTTGTGCTTCCTGTCATCTGATGTAACAGAAACCCTTTGTCCTATGTTCTGTACTCATAATGGTGGATATATAAGCAGAGGGCCGTGCCCGGGGCTGACGCCGACACATACGGGCAGGACTGAGATGTTCTGGCAGATAATCATTATTAATGTAGTGATATAATCAGTTCCTTACATGTCTGTTCTGCAGGCCTGTCAGAGCAACACCTTCTAGTGAGAGAGAAAAGCAGTGTTCTTGATTCTAAATGGCTTATACAGCCACAAGATCAGATTTCAAAGAGACTCCCAGAGACCTGACGTGAACCTGTAGTCAATACGGAAATTAGGTTTAAAATGATTAAAAAAGAAAAAAAAAAAAAAAGGCGCAGAACATGTGAAACACGTAGAGCTAATTTTGTGGTAGAATAGGTTGGCATTTCCCTAAGAATGTCTGGTTTTACACATTTCTCACCAAATTCATTTGTGCCTACATGTTTTCAGTACAGATTAGCAGCCTTAGGAAGTCATGGAAAACATGGATACAGCCTATGGCTATGTTCACACCCCATATTCTTTATTGAAAGATCGTCTGTTGTTTTTAATTAAAACAATGGCCATTTATTTCATAATGCAATGATTCGCACTGGAATCAATGCAAACAAGGGCCATTGTTTCACGCAGCTTATTGAACAGCAGCCGTTGGTTGGCTACGGCCATCAAAATAACGTTCATATTTATTTCCAGGCCTTTGTCCACAGATTTCAATGCAATTTTTCACTTAAAACAACGTCCGTTGTTTGATACTCAAAATAATGTCCGTTGTTTATACGTAGTAGGGAGATGCCTCTGACTGTATCAGTGTTTTCCAGGCAGCTTTAGGGCTGATTATTTAGGAGCATGTCAGGAGGCCCCCAGCGGGTTTTACAGATAATAGTCCAATATATTCAAAAGTCGAGTCAGAGGGAGGTGATGGGACATGCAGGCACTTTACCTTAACTCATACATTGTGAAAGTGAAAATTCACCATTGCAAAAGACGAAAAACAGACTTTGTAAAGAATATTTAATACATTTTAATAACAACAATTTTTTTTCCGTTTTTTAATACTGACAAAGTTACGAAAGCAGCTTAAACAAGCGAGTCTGGGCATAGTTTTGGTTTGAGAAAAGATGAATGTGAAGCTGTCACCACCAGGCCCCACCCAGATTCCCTATTACCAATGAACCAGAGCGGCAGGACATACGCAGTCTCATCTGCAGAGCATTGCGTAATGGATGGACTCTGCTATACAGGTGACACATGGGTAATAGGGCATCTGTATGGGGCTCGTCCTGGAACACAGAGAAGGCGTCATGACACAGGGAGGAATATTTAAACTATATTCTATGGAAAGTGTATCAGTCTACGGAACAAAAACAGCAAGAACGGGCATTCAGCTTAACGTACATGGGTCTCCAAACTGTGGCCCTCCAGCTGTTGCAATACTACATTTCCAATCATGCCTGGGCAGCCAAAATGCAAAGCTTTAGCAGTCCAGGCATGATGGGAGTTGTAGTTTTGCAACAGCTGGAGGGCCGCAGTTTGGAGACCCATGGTCTAGGAGCTGCTGGTAAAGCTAAGAAGAATGTATTGTAATCTTTGCTGAATACCACCAACCTGGTCCAGGATATGGTCAACTTCCACATCAGTGGTGTATAACCTGAGGCCCTCCAGCTGTTGCAAATTGTTAATCGCCATTGTGTCTGGACAGGCTATCCAGCCATGATGGGAATTGTAGTATTGCAACGGCTGGAGGATGGCAGGTTGGACACCACTGTTCTACATAGAGGGTTTACACTATAGTTTTAGCAGTGAACTAAAGTTGACAGACCGCAAAATAGTTTCCACTACAACTCCCAGCATGTTCCTAGGGCAGCTAGAAATCACTGACCTAACAGTACACCGCTCCTTCTCCAGGTGTACAAGAGGATAATCTATGTATCCTATTGCTTTTCCCACAGGTAAATTACTCATCGCTCTCTAATCACAAATATATTAACTCTTTGCTCTGCAAACATGTGAAGCAACATCAGCTGCTGTGTTGCAGACAGGATCCTTTGTCCGTTTCGCTTGCCTGCGTGGCTTCTGTAAGATCAGCTGAGCCCCAGACGACAGCAATGTGAAAAGTGGGGAAAGTGAAAGTGCCATTGTTAACTAAGTAGTGAACGGGCCGAGAAGAGGAGGAGGGGAGCTGCTTATCTGGCACAGCGCTGCCGACACAAGTCACTCGTGACAAAGGTCATCTGAGCAAAGACGGGGAATAGTTTTCCTTACAACGTGCCAAGCGTTTATATAGAACTGAGCAAATCTGGATAAGTAGTCTTGGAACATATTAGAGTTGTATCCCCCGGGGGCGCTCTTTTTACACAGAACACTGTAAACTAGTGGACAGTGGATTGTGGCAGTAAGGACAGGTTCAGGGTTACACCGTAGCACCGGTTTTTAATTCCTAAGTTAATTTCATAAACTTTAGGGAGGAGCCGAGAAACCAAAAAAAACCTTAATCATCATTCTAGGCAAATACAAATGTTGTGACCCTAAAGTGAGTGCAGCAATTTGCCAGAAGTGAAAAAATGGCAAGGTAGACCATTTGAAAAAAAAAGTTAGGATTAGCCACAACTTTCTTACAATAAGTCTGGTCTGAGCTGCTATAGGCTCAAGAATGGGAAGAGCTGCAGTACCAGGCGCGACCACACTGTATGTATGGTGCTGTAAGCATTTGATATGTTCTATATAAAGTGCTACAGTTACATTCCTCTTTAATGTGTGCGTCTCCAGCTGATGCTGGGAGTTGTAGTTTGGCAGCAGCTGGAGACCACTACTCTTATCTTTATATATCAGCACAACCTTGATGACTTTGGATCCAGGGATAACTATTGACGCTGCAGGACGCTATCCTCCAGTGACTCCACAAGTACAAAGTCCTCTGCCATCCGATTCAGCAATCATATTGATGCCGTGTTGTCACCTTGTGACCAATTCACAGTAATAAGGTCACAGCCATAGTCCAGGCCGTCTTTCCCTTTGCTGATAAGATAACTATGCTTGGCAGTGAAAGCCACGTGGAGTGCCGCTGGTCAAGGACACAATACATAGAAGCAATAAAAGCAAAGAAGGACACTTGGTTTTATAATTAAAGCAGTGGGGCTGAATTAAAGGGGATTCTTAACAGGATTTTGTTTGGACGGGGCTGGGGACTTTTTTGTATGAGAAAGGAGCTAGTAATAAACATAATAAAAATACCCTATAGACAAGTACATAACATATAAGGGTTGATATACATACTATATGAACCTCGTGTTGGAGGGAGGGCCCATTAGCAGTTAAAGTTGACTCATGTGTAGAACGACCCAATGCAAAGTGTAATAAGACCCATGTCCAAACCTTCTCTATTCCGACATGCCGAATTTAAACCATTCAATCCTTTTGCCCTTGTGGGAGCTTGACAATGGCTCCAACCCATTGAGAACACATGCATGCTCAGCTTGGCTGAGCGTCCACGTCTATGGCAGTGTTGAGAGAGAGAGAGAGTTGTCAGCTAAAAAGACAATGAGTCTATAGCAAATCTAAACATTCAATTCTCCTATTATGAGCTCCTTTCTATAGCACAGTCCCCAGCTAGCCCCTACACACAGGGTACACTAGTCTGCACCTATACACACATCATACTATCTAGTCATTCTATACAGTTACATCCATACACACACGGGGATAAGGCGAGCGTGGTTAGGACAGCCTTTCATACACACATTAATTTATTGCGGACTGTCCATATATTCTAGGAGATCTTTGAGGGATACGCAGGGCAGGTCTGCAATAAAGCAATCTGAAATGATAGGACACATCCGCAGTTAGCGGGCGCCTCCAGCGCGCCATTATTGCTCCTCTGCCGCAACATTTCTGGAAAACATGCGGCCTGGGCCTAGAGCCATGGCTACAATTTCCCATTTCATTGTGATTCTGAAGGCAGTTTAGTGCACATTATGGCCGCCTTAGTGATGTCACAGGCTGTCATCCTATTGGCCGCTATGGGGAATGGGTTATGCTTTAACCCTTAGACAACCAAAGCCTAAATTACAAAAAAAAATAAAAGATCTCCCTCATATTAGATGCATTTGGAGTGTAAAACTGGAGGAAGTTTGTGAGGGTTCTCGTAATGCAGAGTCCATATTCCCAAGACTAAAGCGCGTGGGCCCCTTGAGGGCCAAAGTGAGTGTCCTGGAGGCTCCGGGAATCATTCCTGTTTTATCTCTCCTTTGAGTTCCCTCTTCACACGGGAATAGGGGCTAAGCGTATCATCCATGATGAAATCATAGAGCACCTTCACCCAGGACGTGTACTGGGGCAGAGGGTCGTAATACTCGGCTGCTATCTTCCGCACCTGGAAAAAGGAACATGAGAATGGATCAGTGACAGATACAGAAAGGGTTAAAGGAATTGTCCCAGCAAATCGAATGTGTTATGTCAGGGTTGCCATTGAAACCAGTAATTGGTCCCTGCAGACTGGATATTGGTTCCTACCCTCAAGGCAGTCAGCTCCCATTCTTAACTCCATCTCTCCCTGCAGCTGCGGTCACAGACTGCTCCTACAGGGGAGGGTGAAACCACAAAGCCTGAAAAATGGTGAATTGTAGGTGGTAAGTACTGTACATGCTTAGGAGGTGGCTGATCTGCTGTGACTGGAAGGGAGGTAACTGTGCTTAGGCTGCTGTGAAATAGAATATGTTCCTCACTTGCCCACCATTGTGAACCAGCCCTCTCCCACAGTGCAGGCAACTTACAGGGTCAGATTTCCGATTGTAGCGAGGACAATTCCACATGACTCCTTTAATTGCTGAGCAGGTAAGACAGGTGTGTTTTTCTTCTATTAGGCAGCAGCCCAATCACAATTGCATAAAAGAAATTCCCCTTTAATATTATTTTCCTTTACCAATTACAATTGAGAAATCTTCTCTCTGTGTCCCAGGAGAGCAGCCATGTTCTCCTCCTCCCTATCCTATGCCTTGGCTGTAATACAACAGGCTGCAGCAGGAGCCTCCCCCCTCTGCCCAGTATGCAGTACAAAAAAAAAAAAGTAAGATATATGTTAATGATAAGCCCCACCCCATGGCTGAGCCACACCCCCTGAGAAGGTCAATCAGAAGATTATCACTGGTTTCTCAGCTTGGTGCTTCCTCACGTCCTCACGTCAGGCTCTAGCTTTATGTCTGAGTGTACTACGGCGAATAGACGCACAACAGGGATAGCTCTGCTGTTCTGACAAGTAATGGTGCAGGAGGTGTAATCCCCCTAATCCTTGGGTACAGTGCCCATCTGATAAGGTGTCGAAGGCTCCTGTAACACGAGCTTTATCATTCACCTGGGATCCATCCAGCTGTATAGACATAACACATGAGGATGCGGTCAGTGCAGGCAGCAGCTCCCTCAGACCTATACCTATCTATGGTTATAATCTCACACAGCTGCGTACAGCAGCATAACCCTCAGTCCATTAAGAACATAAGTGTTCACGTGCATAGTGTAGGTTCCGGTAAGATAGCTGTGGGCCAAACAAACAACCAACAAAAATATAATTCATCTAACAAAAAACTAGGGACATGAAGGTGGGGAGAGGAGGGGGATGCAGCTACAGCTACTTAGTCAAGGAATGTGCTTTTATACAAATG